>NW_020954626.1:5255665-5311024 GCF_900497805.2 Vombatus ursinus
AGAGAGAGAGAGAGAGAGAGAGAGAGAGAGAGAGAGAGAGAGAGAGACGGTGTTTAAAGAAACTGATGGCAAAAAAGTAATGAACATAAGTCTATAACAACAACAACAATAACAAGCATGTACATAATACTTCAAGGTTTGCAAAATGCTTTACATATGATACTGTATTTGATCCTCTCAACAACCTGGTGTGGTAGGTGATATTATTATCCCCATTTTATAGATGAGGGAACTGAGGCAGACAGAGGTTAAGTGACTTGCCCAGGGTTGCACAGCTCTTATGAGCCTGAGGCCAGATTTGAACTCAAGTCTTCCTTATATAAACTTGGGTGCTACCATCAAGCTGATATCTAATACAGAGAGCATTAGATTAGAAGTTAGTAGACAGGGTTTTCTAGTCCTGGCATTATCACTGATTAGGTGAATATTTGGGGACAATTCATTTGAATGATGTGATCAGGAAAAAAAGTTTCCATTAATAGTTTTCTGTGAGTGTGGAGAGTTTTCTAATTATTTGTGGGATGTTCTATTCAAATTTTTTCTCAAAGACTTAGTCAAAAGCACAGATGTCATGCTTGTAAAAATTTGCAGGTAATAGGAAGCTAAATTTAATCTGGAAAAAAAAGTTGGGATTTTAGTGGACTGATTGCAAGCTCACTAAGAGTCATGAAAGCCCTGCTCCCACCCACCTATCACCCCCCCCCCAAAAAAAAAAACCTAATGTGAAGGAAAACTGCATTTCCCCCTTGAAAGATTACCTCTGGAGTATTATCTTCATTTCTGGAAGTTATGTTTTAGAGAAGGACATTGATAATCAGGAGACCATCCAAAGGAAGACAGCACGAATGGTGACGGGCCTAAAGATCATGCTATATTATGATCTGTTGAAGTAACTAAAATATTTACCCTAGAGAGGAAAAGACATGAGAGGTAGGAGTGAGGGGAGGTATGAGAGTTCCCTACAAGAATGTTAGGGCTTTCAAAAGAAGAAGTAGGATTATTTAGGAGAGGAGAGAACTAGGAGCAAGGGATATATACCAGTGGAATGGGATACCCCAATAGGTAGTGGATTCTCCCTCATTAGGAGTCTTTGAGGAAATATTGGATGACTACTTGTTCATATGTTATAGTAAAGATTTTTCAGGAATGAATTGGATTTGTCCCCAGAGATTGCTTCCAATTCTCAGGTTCTATGATTCTGTAATTTATTCTCCCTGGGATGCATTTTCTGTATCTGTAAAAGGGGTCATGGACTAGATGATTTTTAATGTGATTTGATTCAGGTTGTAAGGGCTGGATTCTCTAGGAAAATTTCTCTAGGCAAAGGGAAAATTTAATAAGGTCATGGAGTAGGGATCCTAGGACCCAGGGTCTCACTTGTGGTAAATTATTTCATGTGTAATGTCAAGGTACACCTGAAAAGTTCTGTGCCCAGAAAAATGAAAACAAAAGCAAAGATTCTCCTATATGCTTGCAGATGCCAGAATAACCTTTTAGAATTTTATTCCCTTAGCTTAAGAATTTGATATCTAATTACACAAATATTTTTTTGAAAGTGGTCATCTTTAGCTATTAGTCATTTACACTTTAGAGGAGAATTACAGGGTGAAGACTAGAGCTGAGTAGTTGGGAGGGGAGACAGCATGGACTCACAGGGAACCCAGAGGAAGAGATAGGGAGGGACAAAGAAGAATTTGGTGACAATAAAGATAAACTTTGATGATCTGCCCTATCCTAGAATATTACAAAATTAGAATCTAGTAAGCAATGAAGACCAAATGCTTAACTTTGTGACAGAACCAATTTCTACCAGAGTTCCCTCTCCCAATATGGATTAGGAAAAGGAACAAAGTCAGGACTAGATTAGCCTTGAGGTAGGCAAGACTCAAGATGCTTCTTGGCATAGTCTGGTTATGTTGACTGGACTTCCTTAGTCACCTAGATTCATGAAAAAAGTTTTATCCTAAAGGGATTAGGACCTCTCCAACTTGGATGTCTGACAACCAAGAGAGACATCACATCCTGCTCTGCTGATGAGATTCTTTTTCAGATGACTTTGAGGAACACTAAGTGCTGTTATATTCTCATTATATATTTTTGATATAGAATGGTTAAGTAAACCTCCTTTTTCTAACTGTTCAATAACCTACAAGGACCTCATTTTATCCCAACATAAAATTAAAATAATAGGATATGAGTGTCAGTTGCATCCCTAAAAAACCTAAAGGACAACAGTATTTCCTAGAATGGGGTGAACTAGACAACCTAGAGCTAAAATTATTAATTCATTCAACAAAGATTTACTAAGCCTTGCCATTTGAAATGATTATCCCCATTTTATGAATGAGGGAACTGAGGAAGAGGGAGGTTAAGAAACTTGCCTAGGATCACACAGCTCATATGAACCTGAGGCCATTTATCTACTGGCCCTCTAAGTCCTCAAGTCCAGTCCTTTGACTGAATCCAAGCTTCACAGAACAAATCATTTTATTAAGTGTCACTGTGAGGGAATGTAACAAAGAATAAAATAGCTTCCCTACTCTCCAGAAACTTAGGGTCTACTAAGTGAGTTAAAAGAAGTACACACATAATTTCAGTACAAGGAAATTCTTCTTCCACATGACAGTTTCAAACATTTGAAGACAGTTGTGAAACATCTGAATAGTTGACATTTAGAAGATGAATTAGATTTCTTCTACTTGGTCCCAAAGGGAAGAACTAAGCCTAATGAGTAGAAGTTACAAGTAGGTCAAACCCTTTCAAACTGAAAAGGCCAGACTGACAAAAAGCAATATGAACTGACAAAAAAAAACATCTGTTTATTGAGTGCCTATTAAACACAAGCCATTTGCAGACTGGTAAAAAAAAGAACACTAGCTCCAGTATTAAAGAATTTGAGTTCAAACCCCACCTCTGACCCTTTCTATTTGTGTGCCCTTTGACAAGTCACTTAAGCTTCGTTGGCCTCCATTTCCTCATTTGCAAAATGAGAGATTTAGACTAAAATGTACTTTTCATCTTCATTTGCTCTTAGAATTGACATTGAGGACTCAGTGAGAAGTAAAATAAAGACTCTGCATTGAAGGTACTTATAATGTCATGACTGGGGGATGGAGTGGAAAGGAGGAGATACAGTTATAGGAATAACTATGATCGAAGGAAGAGAAAAATGGTGCAAAGGAGAGAGCCAAGCAAAACCACATGACAAATTGCAGGAAGAAATGGGCACTGAATGTCCATGGGCAAGTTCTGGCAGGTTCTCTCATTCTAGAACTGCTTTAGTGTGATCCTGATGACAGACAATATAATTGCTTACTGAGGGTCACCCTGGCTCAGCATAGAGAAGCTTATTATTATCAGTGCATTAGTTAAGTGGTCTGCAGTTCACAAACTTAGATAAAGGTAAGATAGAAAAGCTTTATTGTTATGATAAGCCATGAAAGGGAAAGATTGATTAATAATGTTCCTTTCTCAACCACGTAAGCTTTGAATAATCTAATATTATTAAGCTAATAATATTAATAATCAAATGTCATAAATTGAAATAATAATTAAAATAATATAATGCATATGTGTATATGGTAGCAGAAAAAAATGGAGTCGTCTATTCAGTCATAACTGACCTTGGATGAGGGGCAGAGACTTATTAAGCTATTGTTGACCTCATAGGAGCAGAATAAGCCACCTCTGTTTTGTTTCATGGCTATCATAGCAAGGGGAATTGAGGAACAGTGAAAACAAACCCCATGTTGGGATGAACCAAATTACTCATTTTATTCTAAACTGGAGGCAAGTTTAAGATTGAAGTTACTTATGCCAAGAACATCAAAGATCCAGGGTCTTCTTCCTTTGTCTCCAAACCGCTAGGCTGGATTCTTGATAATGAATCCTTTGGCCATAGAAACCCATTAAATGGAAAAAACAAAATGACTCTCAATCCTGTGTAGCCTCTGTGAGCTTCTGCAGTAATGGTAGCAAAGAAAGGGACAAAGTGTATTGACAATCACATTGATTTTAGAACATTCACTTAGCTATTGGTGCTTTATCTGAGGGATATTTTCTAATGATCAAGAGAACCTTCTACAGTAGAAGATGAATCATATTCATCTTGACATTTTTCACTTTAAAAGACCATAAACTTAGAAGATAAAAGGAAGTTGCAGCTCAATGGCAGTATGACCCATGGGTTCTCCTTCGTAAGTTAGTGAGGTTAGTTTTCTCAACCATCTAGAGGCAAGAAGAAATATTTCATGTGTCATTTGGTCATCTCATATTGCAAAACTAATGACAAGTATCTCCAGAAATATTGCTATGAAAATAATTGCATTTTATGTGCCCATATCCATTTAGAAGATGAAGAGGTAGAGAAATCCTCTGAAGAACTCAATAAAATCTTCCAAGTTAAATCAACATTTATTTTGGTGACTTCATGCAAAGATAAGCATAGGGGAAAGATATATTTCAAAAGTAAGAAAAAAAGAGAAGTCAAGGGTATGAGGAGAAGATTGAAACCTTCTGCTTATTTTTCATGAATACTTTTGGTTTTTAATTACTTATTTTCTCATTTTCCAAGTGACAAGTGTTCTTTGATTAATCTGTTCCTACAACTAGTACCTTCTCCATTGAGCAAAACAAAAACAAAAACAAAAATTCTCAACAAATAGTTACATAGTCCAACAAAAGATTTGCCACATTAGCTATAGGTGAAGATGTCTCTACATATATATTTTAGGTTCATCACATTGGAAGTGAAACATCACACCAGTGTGATGGTGATATTAATGGCATGGCCATCTCTAAGTGTAGCTGAGGTGGAATGGAAAACTCTATTGAAGGATTGAGTAGACTGAAGAGCTGGGAAGTTACGAGTATTTGAGAGAACGTCACTATATATGTTGAAATCGCCTAGTATGAGGGCAAGAAAGACAGTAATACCAGCACTGAATTTATTGAAAAAGGAATGTTCACCTGGATTTAATTGGGTGATACATTTATCTAATGTGAACATCAAGGGAAGAAAGATTACTAAATAATAATGGTAGAGGGAGAGTCTTGGCAATGGAGAGTAAAAAAGTATTATTCCCCACTCCCCCACCAGTAGTTTAAAAGAAAATGTGGTTGGAAAGAGTGGCCGTTGAAGCAATGTCACCAGGAGGGTGTCAAATCTTGGTGAGTTCCAGAAGGTAGAAAGGGTAAAAAAGAAAAAGGTTTAAGATGGAATCTAGTTTAATTATGGGGCAGGCATTCCAGAAGGTATAACAAAAAGGCCAAGCAGATGTAGGATGGGACATGGGTGGAGTAGGGTCAATTTAGATGGAAATAAAGGCGTGGAGAACTGGGGTAGGGAAAAGTATTTTTTTTTTCCTGTTAGCAGCTGAAGCACTACTGGATTTGGGAGAGTAAAAGGGGGTGAAAATATATTGATCATTAAGGAATGAGTCCAGCCAGAGCATGTATATATATATTGAGAGAGATGACTGGTTAAATGGTTCCAAATTGTCCTTCAAGGCCTGGCCTCATGGAAGGTGATGTTGTTGTGATCTTGGAGAAGTTATTTATGGCACATGGGTCTGGAAATCAGGTCAATAGGTAAGAGGTAGAAGTGTGATATGGGACCATCAGAGGTTCCCCAGAAGCAGGAAGCTGGTAGCTGGTTATACTGGGGTGACTTTTCTTGAGGCAGTCTTAGGCACTCTCCTTGTTGGATCTGCTGCTGGAGGTGGGGCCTTTACAGAAACAGAAACTGCTGTGGGTCCAGTTCACTCTTGAGAAAGCCTCACTGAGATAAGTCTTGTGCTGGAGCTGGATCAGGAGAAAACAGGAGATGGAAATAAGAATCTAGAAGTCAGTGGGGATGGCAGGGGTTGGGAGAGTGGGGAGGCAGGCAGCTGGCTCTCCACACAGTTCCATGTCTAGTGGGTATTTGGGTTGTGAGGAGGAAAAGGAAGGAAAAAGATGCAAGTCAGAGAGTGGAATTGGAGGAATAGAAATAATAAACTATTAAGATATCAGTTAACTATTCAACAACTCCTTTGAACATCTTCCCTTCTGCACCAGTACCTTCAGTGCTTTTAGTTTTTGGTTTGTAGTTAATATAGCTGAATTTTAAGACCTGTGTTAAATACAAATTGATCACAAATTCAGGCCCTTTCTTTGTTGCACTGGTATGTTGTATTGTATACATGTGTATTGTATACTTATTGTATACACACGTGTATTGTATACATGTGTTGTATTGTATACATGTGTTGTATTGTATACATGTGTTGTATTGTATACATGTGTATTGTATACATATTGTATACACACGTGTATACAATACAACATACCAGTGCAACAAAGAAAGGGCCTGAATTTGTGATCAATTTGTATTTAACACATACATACATAATATACATATAACACATACATACATATATATGTATGTATACATTTTACAATTGCTTAATATCTGTTTTGCTTAAGGTTCCTAGAGATATCTGCAGTAATCTGTCATTTCCCAAGCTGCTTGATAGCAAGTGTTAATTGATTTTTATAAATATTCATGATTTTGTTTTGTTCGAATGGAACTTCAGGAACAGGAGCAACTCATTAAAATTCCCCTGGCAGGAACTGCTCATTGTGTTCTGTTATGTTCTGTATAGGAATGGAGTGAATCCAAGGAAATTTCCTTATGAACACTCAGGTTTTAAGCCACACATCATAATATACTTCCTTTCTACTTTCAAACATTTCAATAAGAAATCCTTGTATTTATATAGCACCTTTCCTCCCAAACATTTTCTATTTATCTCTTTTATTCCTACAATATCTCCATTACAGGAAAGTCAGGTCTTATTGGCTGTCTCCATCTGTCTTAAATATTACATCTTCTTTGTCTAAATCTTTTCCCATCAATCCACAGTTGGAAAAATGTTTAAGTTTTTCATTCACTCCCCCATTTTCATCCACCAATAATTCTTCCTTTTTACTTCTCTCCACTGCCCTAGGAAAGTGTATAGTGAATGACCCAACTTCTCAGCCCTGTTTCTCTCCTGCTTCTGTTACTGATTTCTGGACTTATCCTGGAACTTCTCTTAGCACCTGGGGCCTCCAGGATATGGAACATCCAATTGTCCCTGCATCTTTTTAAACCTCAAATATTCCTCTGCAAGGCCCACCTCTTTCTCCCATTGATGAGTTCTTCCTGCTGTCTCCATTTTGTGGGAAACCCAAAACAGTCTTCATTCCCATCCTGGACCTGTTCCTGACTTCAGGATTTCAAAACTATGCTCCCTCCAGGGTACTTTCATTTCCTACTCCCCTTTCCCCACTCTTTTCAGCTCTGTGCCAACTTTCCCCAATAGAATGTAAGCTCCTTTAGGGCAGGGACTGTCATTTTGCTTGCATTTGTAATCCCCAATACTTGGCACAGTGCCTGGCACATAGTTGACACTTAATAAATGCTTGTTTCCTTCTTTTCCTCCCCCTAAGTCAAAGTGGTCTTGATGCCAAGTTTGGAGATGATGAGGCAAAGTTATCCTATAGATCCAAGTATTTGGTTGTGTCAAGTACTGAATTAGTAAATTCCAGAACCTAGGAAAGACTGAAAATCATGGTGACTTCTCCAGCACAGTCAACACTAATTGTAATGCTGTTCAATAGCCTTCCACATTTGTAGCACTGTGGTCTGTTCTGGGTGCCAAGCATTGGGAAAGACATTGATAAACTGAGTTTTACCTGAACAGTAGTAATCAGGGTGGTATAGGACATCAAGATCATGCCATATAAAGACAAATTGAAGCAACTGGGATAATTAGCCTGGAGGGGGAAAAAGGCTTAGGGGGCACATAGTTGCCTTCAAGTGTTTTGAGGGCTTTTATATAGACAAAAAAAAAAGATAGATTTTGTTTTGCTTGGTTCCAAAGAGAGAACTAGGATAAGTGGAATGAAATTGTGAGGAGTATTTCAGCTAAACATAAGGAAAACTTTCTGAGAATTAGTTCTGTACTTTAAATATAGAAGGGGCTACTTCAAGACAGAGTGGGTTTCCCCTTACTAGAAGTCTTCATTTGACTGGATGATCACTTGTTGGGGATATTGTAGAAGAGATAGACTGAATGGCCTCTGAGATGCCTTCCAATGCTGATATTTCTGTGGCTGAATAGAGTTTTCTGTCCCTCCTCTTGTCGCCTTTTTAAGTGCTTCCTCCACTCCCAACCCCCGAAGCAATACTGACAAGATTGCTTTAACCAATTTATTTCTTTACCAAAATTTCCCATTTCCATTTTCTACTGTAGCATATCAGAAATAGCTTTTAAAGTAGAATTAGTTCCATGAACAGATACAACACGAATTGAGAAGAACTGGGAGAATAATATACACAATAACTAACAACAATGTAAAGAGAAATAATTCTCTGAAAGGCAGCTGAACTTTTACTAATTAGAATAGTGAATCTCTGTCCTGGAGGATACATGATGAAATTCAAAATAAAAACAGGTACCAATAAAGCTTTAAATAAATACATTAGAGTCAAGATATTTGGATTCTAGGGCTAGCTCTGGACTAACTAGTTACATGAGCTTGGGCAAATTTCTCTATCACTTTGGGCCTCAGTTTCCCCATATGTCAAATGAGAACATTGATTTCTAAGGTCTTTTATAGCTCTAACATCCTATGGCTCTGTACCTCTGGAGGCACCAGTTTCCTCATCTGTAAAAGGAGAGGCTGGAATTACATGATCTCTAAAGACCTTTCCTAGTCTTATAAGCTTGAGATTGCTAAGCTCCATTCCAGCTCTAAATTTTATGATCTTCTGACCTTTCTAGTTCTGAATTCATTGATTCTGTGTTTTTAAGAGATGAATCAAAGATGACTTTGACTTATTTAAAACTGGATGATTTGTCATAAAATACTGTTACCATCTACCCAAGTAAGGAAGTCAAAAAGGAAATTAGATTGTTTTTTTGTTTGGGGGGGGGGATGGTCATGCCAAGATTAGAACCCTGCTCTTCTGTATTCCAGTTAAATACTCTTTCTAATTGTTTCTTTCCCCTAACACCCTACATCCAATCAATCGCAATTTGCTTTCTCTTTTTCACAATTTTTCTCATTTTATTCTTTTTTTTCCTTCTCACTGTCCCTAATGTCACCCCACATCAACCTACCTTATAATTTCCTGCCTAAACTCGTTGTAGTATTATCTTAACTGACTCTCCATAGTTCTGTATTTCTGACACAGGTGTCAGAGCTGGGATTTGAGCTGAGGTCCTTTGAGTCCAGGCACAGTATTCTTTCTGCTATCCCAAGGTCTTGTCTCTTTGAATACAAAACAGAGTTATAACTAGAAATTTTTGGTCTCATACCAAGTAATAGTAAGTTAATCAGACAATAAATATATGATTATGTTCTAGGCGATAAGCTAAGAAAGGCAAAAGACAGACCCTGTCCTCAAGAAATTCACAAATTAATGGGCAAGATAACATACAAACAACTATGAACAAACAAGCAATTTACAGGATAAATTTGCAAAAATAATCAAAAGAGGGAAGGCTCTAGCATTAAGAGGGATTGAGAAAGGCTTGCTGGAGGAGGTAGGATTTTAACTGGTACTTTAGAATCCAGGGAAACCAGGAAGAGGGAGAGCATTCCAGGCAAAGGGACAGATGGTAAAATTGCCCAGTGTTGGAAGGTGCAGGGTCTTGTCTGAGGAATCCAGTGTAATCCAGTGGAACTGGATTAAAGAGTATGTGGGAGGGGTATAAGGTGTAAAAAGACTAGAAAGGGAGGAAGGGGCTAGGATATGAAGAACTTTGAATGTCAAACAGAGCATTTTGATTTTGATCCTGGAGGTGAGAGAGAACCATTGGAATTTATTAAGTAGGGGAGGTAACATGGTCAGACCTGCACTTTAGAAAACTCTCTTTAATGGTTGACTGGAGGAGGATAGATTAGAGATAGTAGGTAACATCAGAAAAGAGAAGAGAGTATATTCAAGAGATGCTGAAAAGGTAAAATCAACATGCCTTGGTAATAGATTGGATATGGGGAGGGGAGGCGGCAGTGAGAGATAGTGAGCAGTAGAAGATGACTAGGCCTGAGGGCCTAGGAGGATGATGTGGTCCTCTAGAGTAATAGGAAAGGTGAAGAGTTTAGGAGGAAAGAATGAGTAGTTTGGGACACATTGAATTTAAGATGCATACTGGACATCTGAAAGGCAGTTGAAGATGTGGGTTTGGAGGTCAGCAGAGAGGTTAAGGCAGACTAGGTAGATCTGAAAATCATCAGCATAGAGATGGTAATTAAATCCACAGAAGTTGATGATATCACCAAGTGAAGTAGTATAGAAAAAGAAGAGAAGAGAGTCCAGGACACCTGCAGTTACAGGATGTGAACTAGATAAGAATCTAGCAAAGGAAACTGAGAAGGAATGGATAGATAAGTAGAAGAACCAAGAGAGTGATGTCCTAAACACCTGGAGAGAAGAGCGTATCAAAGAGGAGAGGGTGATCAACAGTGCCAAAGGCTGTAGAAAAGTGGAGGAGAATGAGAATTGAGAAAAAGCCATTGGCTTTGATAGCTAAAATACAGTGCAGAAGACATCTGAGTGATCTGGGCTAAAAAAGTGGAAAGAAGAAGGAACTCTCAGCAAATGGCCTGAAAATTTTCAGTGAAATAGGAGGCAAAGTTCTCAGTTGAGAGGGTAGGGGTAGAGGAGCCATGGAAGTTTTGAGAAGCTATGAAATTTGGTAGAGCCACTGTGGTGAATGGGATAGTGAGTTAATTAGGGATGTATAAAAGGGTTGCCTTACAGCAGGGAGGGTCCAGTTGGGTTTTTGTTACATAAATATGAGTTGAACCTAGTCAGCACAGTTGCATGATTTTTCCTACCTTTATTCAGTGGCACATGCATAGTAGGGAAGGCAGCAAATGGTGAGAGTGGGGAACAGAATATTGACCTATTTGGGGTCAAATAGAACCTCCAGGAAACAGTCATGGAATATCTGCTGGGGAGTCACCGCCTAGGGTGGGGGAGATGCAAGCAAAGTAGAGGAGGAAGGGAGCTTAATCCATTCATTTTGACTAATTATTTTTAACAATAAAGTATTAAACTCTGTTGTTTTTGTGCTTAATGACTGAGTTCCATTCAGTATCCCATAAATGTGATGCCCTGAGATGAAGTGTTGATCACTCCTTCTTAGAAACAGTTTGGATTATAAGTTCCTTGATTCTTTTTAATGTTTGTCTTAACTATCCAATCATACAAAAATTTGAGATAAGTGGTGCATCAGATTAGGTACTGTCACATATCTTTGAATTCATCATAGTACCTGGCAAGGGGCAATGCTTATTATGGGCACATATTCAATGTGTAATTTTTGGTATTGAATTTCTAGAGGTCTTAAAGTTGGAACCAAATACTTTCATGCTTAATTGCATTCTCTTGGATCATTATCAAATTATTTTTGGTGTGTTAGTGTTGTTACCACAACTAAAAGGGCCAAGATTGATCCATAAAATTTAAGAATAACATTTAAAAAAGAGTTCATCACATCAAATACTCAATTTCCAAACTACATGAAATAAAAAAAAAGCTTTCAAAATTTGGAGACTCAGAAAAAGAAATTAAAATCATAGGGAAGACAGAATAGGTATGTGATTTACGTCATCTTGTCTGCTACCAGAGACGCCTAGAAGATGTGCCCCTATGAAAGATGAACTTGCATCCTGACATTCTAATCCCATTATACAAAGCAGCTATTTTACTCAAATGAACATTGGAACATTTAATATAAAATGTAGAATGTTAAACGTAAGAGAATATTAACAGGATAGTGACCTGTCCTTGAATCATTTCTATCTGAACTCCATCAAAAAAAGGTGAGAATGAAGTAACAATGACAATGACAACAATAGCAATGACTTTCTTATATAGGATTTGAAGCGTTAGAGGAGGGATTCTTAACCTTTTTTGCATTATGGGTCCCATTGGCACCCTGGCAAAACCTATGGACCACTTCTCAGAACAAGGTTTTTAAGTGCATAAAATAAAATACATAAGATTGCAAAGGATATCAATTATATTTAAATACAGTTTACAGAATATATTTTTAAACCCAAGTTCATAGATAGCAGGTTAAGAACCTATGTTTTAGAGTGTTTTCCTCATAACAACCTTGGGAGGTTTCTTGTGTAAGTATTTTCATCCTTGAGAGCAAGAATTGTTTCACTTTATATTTGGATCCCCAGAACAGAGGACAGTTCCTGGTATCTACTGGACACTTAGTCAATAACTATTGATTGATTAATCTAAATTTTACAGATGAGGAAACTGAGGCTCATGGAATGTAAATGGCTTGACCAAAGGCTACCCGTAAGGCAAGAGTCAGGACTATTTTCACACAAGGTGCTGAGTAGTTAATACTATATGGATAAGAGATTATGAAAAAGGACCATAAATTTATGTGTCCTGTAAATTTATAATACTGAGGGAATCCTGACATAGGAGCATGTTTTTGATTAACTTTGTTCTAAGATATTTTGCTTTAAATGATCTTTCTTTTTTTAATGTAAAACTTAAGCATCTCTTCTTCAGATTTCCATGCATAATATGATCGAAACTTGCCATTACTGCTTTTTTACATTCTACCATGTTATAATTTTTACTTTCAGTATACAGATTTAGCTTGATGCAAAAGTATATGTTCACTTTAATACTCCCAAGTGTTGTTTTTCTGACTCCTCTAATCAAGGATCTAAGATCATTGTGTATCAGCCAGGCATTATTACGCTTTGACTTTCAATCCCACTTCAAAGTTCAAGTGGTCATCATTAGTATATTTCACTCTAGCAACAATACTTTGATAAAATTCTATTCCTCTGTGATTCTGGACTGTTGACGAAATGGAATTTAGTCTCTGTGCAACATTTGGCAAGTTTGTGACATCATATTAAAAATTAAGGTATCAGTCAAAAAAAAGCTGGAAGAGGAGTGTAGCCAAGATGGAGGAGTAAAAGCAGTGATTTGCTTGACCTCTCCCCCAAATCTCTTTAAATACTTGTAAAAAATGGCTCTGGGGGCAGCTAGGTGGCACAGTGAATAGAGCTCTGGCCTTGGAGTCAGGAGGACCCGAGTTCAGATACAGCCTCAGACACTTAACTCTTACTATCTGTGTGACCCTGGGCAAATTGCTTAATCCCAACCACCTCACAAAAAAGCAAAAAAAAATGGCTCTAAACAAATTTTAGAGCAGCAGAACCCACAAAAAGACAGAGTGAAACAAACCTCCAGCCCAAGACAACTTGGATGGTTGACTGGAAAGGTGTATTGCAGGGCGGGGAGAGGAGTGCAGCTCGGCCTGAGTGCTTAGGCAAAATAGGCCTTAGCAAACCTAGAGCAGGCCTCAGGGGACTGAATCATGGGCAGCTGTGGTGGTTTCCAGACTTCTCAACCCACAAATTCCAAAGACAACTCAGAAGGTCAGTAGGAAAAGTCTGTGACCACGGTGAGAGAGAAACTGGGTCCCAGCCCCAGTCTTGGCACAATCCCAGGGTGGCAGCTGCTTCTGGAGCTTCTGGCCCACAGACTGAAGGGGAATCGAGTGACTAATCAGAGAGGGATTACAGGGATCTCTTTGCCAATGCTGAGGCAGGAGTCTCTTGCTTTACTAGTGCTTAGATCTGGGTCACAGTTCTGAGGGAAGGTCCAGGGGCGAGGAGAAATGCTGCTGCGGTGGAGCTTGTTGTGGTGGTGGAGAGAAAACACCTCGCCCCTTATCATACCACCTTGGAAGAACTGAAAATTTACAGGTCCCTAGAAGTACCTCTGAAAACAGCTGTATAGACCCCTGAAGCTTGGGACAGTACATTCTTCACATTGTAAGCAGACTTTTACCTTTGTTAGTTTAAAACTCAAGTAATTGACTGGGATCATGAGCATACCTCGCAAAAAGAGTCAGACTATATTATCTTACTTTGGTAACAAAGAAGATCAAAACACACAACCAAAAGAAGACAACACAGCCAAAGCTCCTACATCCAAAGCCTCCAAGAAGAATATGAATCAGTCCCAGGCCTTGGAAGAGCTCAAAAGGGATTTTGAGAAGCAAGTAAGAGAAGTAGAGGAAAAACTGAAAGTGATGCAAGAAAATCATGAAAAACAAGTCAACAGCTTGCTAAAGGAAACCCAAAAGAATACTGAAGAAAATAACACCTTAAAAAATAGTATAACCCAAATGGCATGGTTTCTCTTGCTTTACCTGTGTTTGGGGGGGGTCACAGTTCTGGGTGGTGGTCCTGGGGCGAGGAGAAGTGCTGGCATGTTGGAGCTTGTAGTGGTGGTGGAGAGAAAATCCTCCTTATATTTCCAAGGCAGAAAAGAGTGTTTGTGGTCACTCATAGACCAGAGAACAGGCCAGGAAAGGGGTAAACACCTCGCCCCTTATCAAACCACCTTGGAAGAACTGAAAATTTACAGGTCCCTAGAAGCATCTCTGAAAATAGCTGCACAAAACCGCCAAAGTTTGAGACAGTACATTTTTCTCACTGGAAACAGACCCCTACTTAACAAAGAGTTTAAAACTCAAGTAATTGGCTGGGATCGTGAGCAAATAAATCACGAAAAAGTCAGACCATAGAATCTTTCTTCGGTAATAAAGAAGATCAAAACATACAACCAGAAGACAACAAAGTCAAAGCTCCTACATCCAAAGCCTTCAAGAAAAATGTAAATCAGTCCCAGGCCATGGAGGAGCTCAAAAAAGGATTTTGAGAAGCAAGTAAGAGAAGTAGAGGAAAAACTGGGAAGAGAAATAAGAGTAATGCAAGAAAATAATGAAAAACTAGTCAACACCTTGCTAAAGGAGACCCAAAAAAATACTCAAGAAAGCAACTAATTAAAAAATAGTGTAACCCAAATGGCAAAAGAAGTCTAAAAAGTCAATGAGGAAAAGACTGCCTTCAAAAGCAAAATTGGCCAAATGGAAAAGGAAGTCCAAAAGCTCATTGAAGACAATACTTCCTTAAAAATTAGAATGGAGCAATTGGAAGCTAGTGATTTTATGAGAAATCAAGGCATTGTAAAACAAAAATGAAAGAATGAAAAAATAGAAGATAATGTGAATATCTCATTGGAAAAACAACTGACCTGGAAAATAGATCCAGGAGAGATCATTTAAAAATTATTGGACTATCTGAAAGCCATGATCAAAAAAAGAGCCTAGACATCATTTTTCAAGAAATTATCAAGGAAAACTGATATTCTAGAACCAGAGGGTAAAATAAAAATGGAAAGAATCCACCAATCACCTCATAAGAGATCCCCAAAGGAAAACTCCTAGGAATATTGTAGCCAAATTCCAGAGTTCCCAGGTCAAGGAGAAAATATTACAAGCAGTCAGAAAGAAACAATTCAAGTATTGTGGAAACACAATCAGCATAATGCAGGATTTAGCAGCTTCTCAATTAAGGGACTGGAAGGCCTGGAATATAATATACCAGAGGGCAAAGAAGATAATATTACAGCTAAGAATCACTTACTCAGAAAAACTGAGTATAATCCTTCAGGGGGAAAAAATGGACATTCAGTGAAATAGAGGACTTTCAAGCATTCTTGATAAAAGACCAGAGCTGAATAGAAAATTTGACTTTCAAATACAAGACTCAAGAGAAGCATGAAGAGGTAAACAGAAAAGAGAAAGCATAAGGGTCTTATTAAGGTTGAACTGTTTACATTCTTATGTGAAAAGATGATATTTGTAACTCATGAGACCTTTGTCAGTTTTAGGGTAGTTGGAGGGAAAAAATTATATGTATAGATAGATTGATAGGTAGAGGGCACAGGGTGAATTAAAGACAAATGGGTGATATCTGGAGAATAAAATTAATGCCAGTATAATCCTCTCTCACCCCTTAATTTTATTTTTCAGATATCACCCCTACATCCTGGGAGAAGGAGAAAGGGAGAGGTAGAATGGGGTAAATTATCGCACATAAAACAGACAAGAAAAGGATTTTACAATGGAAGGGAAGTGGGAGAAGGTGAGAGGGAATGAGTGAATCTTATTCTCATCAGATTTGGCTTAAGGAGGGAATAATATACACATTCAACTTGGTATGGAAAGCTATCTTACCCCGCAAGAAAATGGGGGGAAGGAGATAAGAGAGCAGGGGGATGATAGAGGAGAAAGCAGATTGGGGGAGGGGGTAAGCAGAAGCAAACACTTGTGAGGAGGAACAGGGTCAAAAGAGAGAATAGAATAAATGGGGGGTGGGATAGGTTGAAGGGAAATATAGTGAGTTTTCCACAACATGACTACTATGGAAGTGTTTTGCATGATTATACAAGTATAACCTGCATCGAGTTCCTTGCCTTCTCAATGACAGTGGGTGGGCTGAGAGCAGTCTGCTTGTTTGCCTTTCTTCAGGTACCACAGTGCCTACAATATAGCACATGTTTAATAAATGCTTACTGAGTGATTGCTTAATTGACCAAATGCTACCACAGGCAGATAAGCAAAAAAGACCTGGGATGTGTGGCATCCCCACTGTTCCTGCTTTTAGACCAGCATTTTTAGTCATCATCCTCAGAAGTAACTCCTGTGGAAAAGAGGTTATTATTCTTATCAGTTGCCAACTAACTTCCATTCGCAGGGCAGGCAAGCCAGCCTAACTGAAGTAGTGGGGAATCTAGGGAAGAGGCAGGAGGCAGGATGTGCCAGGTAAATAAAATCACCACTACTGTTTTGGCCTTCATGTCCCATCAGACTCCCCTAGAGACATCCCAGAACCCTGAACATAAAAGCCTGGGGCTATACTTCCAACTCAGTGCCCATAGGCATCGTCATGGGATGCAAGCCCTGTGGAGCTGTGGTCTGGCATCTGCTCCCATAGGTGCTACAGATACAGGTACTGAAGGCCCAGAAAGGAAGTTCTTGTCACAAAAGTCTTCAGCATTTTCAATGACTCAACATGAGAAACACGATTTAGCAATAGGAATGACATTAAAGAGGAATTGCTATCTGCTTTTCCACCATACTCTAAGGACCATGAGATTTTTCATCTGCTTTAGATGAAACCTTCCATATATATTGCCTCTTCCAGTGGAATATGAGCTCCATGAGAGCAAAGACTGTCTTGACTCTGTTTTTGTGTCCCCAATGCTTAGCATAGTGTTCGTATATAGTAAATACTTAATAAATGTGTTACTCGTTCATACCAAGAAAGGCAAAATATATGTGTAAATGGGAGATATTCTCAGAACAAAGACATTAGCTCTGTGGGCTAGGAAGTGATTGGAGATGAGGTTGGGGAGGACCTGGAAAGAAGGTGGAATTTGAGCTGTCTTTTTTTTTTTGAGCTGAGTCTTGAAAGAAGCCAGAGAGACCAGGTGGTGAAAATGATAGTGGATAGTATTCTAGACATGGGATCAAACAATGAAAAAACATAGAATTGGGAGGGAGAGTGTAATGTATTAGGAACAGTGAGCAGGCTAGCATTGCTGAATTCTAGAGTATTTAGATCAGAGTAAAAGGTAAGAATAATGGAAAGTCAACCTCTCATATCATTCTATCACTGGAAATACTCTCACAATTAAATTTCAACTCCTAAATCTGAAAAAAAATGAGGGTGGGTGGGGAGGGAGGAAAGGAGAAAATTTGGAACCCAAAATTTTAAAAACAAATGTTAAAAATTGTTTTCACATTCAACTGGGAAATAAGATATACAGGCAATGGGGTATAGAAATCTATCCTGACCTACAGGAAAATAGGAGAGGAAGGAGATAAGAGAAGTGGGGGAGATAGAAGGGAGGGCAGATTAGGGGAAAGGGTATTCAGAATGCCTGTTCTCTTGTGGTTGGGGGAAGGACAAGATGGGGAGAAAATTTGGAACTCAAACTTGTGGAGGTTAATGTTGAAAACTAAAAATACATAAATTAATGGACAAAATTTTTTTTAAAAAGCTAGAAGAACTATGGAAAATGGGTCAATCATTCTTTAATAGGAATCAAATGTCATGGTTTTCACAAAAAGCCAAGTTATATAAGCAGGAGATTTTTAACTTAGCAATAAAATAGTGTCTTCATTCAAGACAGCTTTATTGTATCATTTAAAGCCAGTTCTATCTATTTCAGAGTTCTCTTGAGAATAGGAGGAACAGAGTGTGTATGGACTGTTAGAGCTACCATTCATCTCTAGCTCACCCTATTCGAATACACTTGCACATGATTTCTAAGTCTCTGCATTTTGATGTACAGTCTGACATTTCTTAGATTCTTGGAGCTTTGAAGAACTAAGCATCTGGGCCTGGATCACTGAGGAATAGCAGTATTATGTGGTTCCCATTGTTCCTCATTCCATGAGCAGGTTGGTGGCTCAGATGTACAGCAGGATGTACTCTCTTCTGATCAAAAGCCTCCAGACACTCAGGGATCAAATTTTTATAAAGTTTTTAGACAAAGAGCCAATGTGTAACTACTATGAGAATGTCCTATCACCACCAGTTAGGTGAGGTAATGGGATATGATGGCAACTGACATGAGGACATTTCATGAATTACCAAAAAACAAGTGAGGAGTGAGGGGCTAGAAGCTAGGAACTGGATCCTAACTGTGTCACAACACAAAATTGGGTATTGGGGGTGGGGATGTCTAATCTCCAGTTCAGTTAACCCTTAGCATGTATGCCTGTTAGGGACTAGGGTTGAACCAGTCCAACTGGATTTCATTGGTTCACATCATTGAAAGCCTATGGCAGCTAAGGGTAGCTAAGTAGTTCAATAGATACAAAGACTGGCTGGGCCTACAGTCAGAAAGACCTGAGCTCAAATGTGACCTCAAACACGTATCACCTCTCTCTGTCTCAGTTTCTTCAACTATAAATAATGATTACCTTTCAGGGTTGTTGTGAGGATCAAATGAGATAATAATTGTCAAGATATTTGTAATGCTATTAAAGATAATATTAGCACAGTGCCTGGCACATGAGGTCCTTAAATACTTGAAGTTTCCTTCCTTCTTACCTTCCACTGGACAACAACTTCATAAACATTCACTGGATCAAAGATTTTAAGCTGCAAGGGACCTCAGATGTTGAATTTAATTCCCTCACTTCACAGATGAGGAGACAAGCTCAGAGAGGCTAAGTAATTTGTCCAGTGTCACATATTTACTATATATCAGAGGCAGGATTTGAACATAGATTGTTTTTTCCTAATTTCAAGTCCAGTGTCCTGTCTACTATACCAAGGAACTGAGCAACTGATTACTGCAAATACAGATGGAATCTTGCTAATGGATATTCAAATAGACCTGTGACCTTATCAGTGTAACTGTTCTCTCCAATGATGCCGATTGCAATTCACTCATGTTTGCCCATCCTGTACAGTTCTTGCCTGTCATTCCCCATGTTCACCACAGTGTCTTGCCTGACACACTGAGAACCTTCTAACTCTCTCCTGTCATTTTGAAGATAAACATGGAGCAAATGGACAATCAGATGATTGTTCTTGCTTTTGCCCCGTGACCAGCCCATATTCTTTCTTGATCATAAGTTTCGTTTCTTTTTAAAGTTTTTATACTTTTTATTTTGCATCATAGTCTTTCTAGAGATTCTTCTACTCTTTCAGTTATCATCTTTGATAATAATTTCTTTAAGTCAGTGAATTAATTTGTGTTGGCGCATTTTTCTTAAGTCTGCTATCAAAAAAGAAATGGCACTGTTACTCAGATTGAGTTTCCCTATTTGCCTGATACAGTAGCTTTGAAGGTAACTATGAGTCAGCTTTTTGACAACAGTGGAAAAGGGTTTTAGATTGAACATCGTTCCTATAAAATGAGCTTGGGGGAAGAGGCAATCTCAGGTCTAAATCTACTTTATGATGTCAATAATCTAAAAACTTGCTTAGAATAAAGGATTTCTGGGGGTAGTTCGGTGGTGCAATGGATAGAGCACTGGCCTTGAAGTCAGGAGGGCCTGAGTTCAAATCCGGCATCAGACTTGACACTTGACACTTACTAGCTGTGTGACCCTGGGCAAGTGACTTAACCCCAATTGCCTAAAAAAGGGAAAAAAAGAATAAAGGATTTCTAAAGGGAATAAGTTGGAACCTTTCCCTGCCTTTTCTTCTCTCTGAAAAGGAGACACTTTTCATTATTCTTTTGTTTTAAAAAAAGTATCACAAAAGAATTCAAAAGTTAATCGTTTTCCTTAAGATATTTTGACAGACAAAGTGTGCCATCAGTTTCAGGAGACTGTTCCTTTTCTTCCTTCCTCCACCTCTACCTCCCACTCCACTTAGAGAACAGAAAACTTGACTTTAGGAAAGCAATGACTTAATTAAAATGTTAATGAATAGTAAAAGAGGGAGGGGAGCTGAGAGAGAGGGTCTGTGATTTCTGAGAACACTAGTTGATTGGACAATGTGGGCTATGAGAGAAGAGAATCCTAGGCCTGAATAGAATCTGAAATAAGGAAGGAATAATTAATTGGCATGGTAGAGTAGAAGGGCTATTGGATTGGTAATCAGAGGGCCTGAGTTTGTATCCCAGAGAAGTAAACTAGAATTATGGTATGTGGGGTGAATTCAGGTGGGAGTTGGGCAGAGATCTCCCTAGTCAGATACAGTTGCTCTGGGAGATGGGGTAGACTGTTCCCCAGAGTCCAGTTCCTGCCCATGTGGTACCAACAAAGTGGCATGTGAAGGAATGATGTAGGACAAAGATAGTATGCAAGGGGTGCAGAAAAATTCATGTGGCCGGTAAGACCCCCAAGTGCTCTGGGAACCAGATTAAAATAAAATTTGGAAATATTCAATAAAATAAATTTAAAATACGATAAAACATAGATAATATCACATTTTCAAACTAATTTTGGTCCATACATATGGATTAGTGGCCTCTGTTTCTATTTGAGTTTGATAAAACTGATATAGGAGAACACAGGGACCAGGAGTAGGGGAGGTGGTTCTTAATGATATGAGTCTAGCAAAGGACTAGGGGGCAAGGGAAAGGCATGTTGAACTGCTGAAGGGAAGAAGTGCACCCACCTCACTTAGATGGTAGTGCTCTGGGGTAAGTTCTAGTTATTTTTTTCAATTGATTCCAACTGATTCCAGCTTTGCTACTTGGAACCTATTTGACTTTGGTGAAGTAACTGGAGCTTAATTTTCTTATCAGTCAAATGAGGGGATTGGACTCAAATTAAATGATATCTAAGGTATCTCTACCAGCTTTAAATCATATGATCTTTTTTTTACTATCCCAAATAATTTTAACCCTATTAAAGCTCATTGAGCCAAATTTTTATCATTACCTAAGCTACCAAGGTAATGATGAGATTTATCAAATTTTTGACATCAGTGGTAATATATGTAGGGAAGGATGAATAAAAATTGATCATTTAAAAACAAAAATAAAATTTAATTAAATAATTTAGTAAATGTTTAAACAATGACTATGTGTATGAGATTCTACATTTCTGAAGAATACAAAGACCAAAAAAAAATCATTCCTATTCTCAGGGTGCTTATAGCCTATTAAGGTAAATATGGCATATAAACAGATAACTGTAATACAAAGTAAATTCTGATATGTGCAAAGGAGAGGTCCAGAAGAAGTGATATAGGAAAACTTGAAAAGAAAGAACATTTTCAACTTGGTATTTCCCAATGAGTAATGGCCTCATGAAGGGGCAATACCTGAACTAAAATATTTTTATTATAATATTTCATTTGTTTATCTAAATGTCATTTGCATTTTAAATTTAGTTCCACTTTTTTGTTAATGTTTTTGGTAAAAGAAAATTAAATAACTCACATTTATATGGTTGCTTTGAGGTTTATAAAGCATTTTCCTTATAATTGCCCTGTGAGAGAAGGTCATACAGGGATTATTAATTATCTACATTTACAGATAAGGAAACTAAGGTTTTGAAGAGGTTAGGTGATTTGTCCACAGTCACACATCTAATCACTGAGAGAGCTAGGAATCACATTCCTGATCTCCTAAGTTCAATGTGCTTCTGTTATTTGTTGCTTCTTGTTGTTCAGTTGTTTTTGGTTATATCTGACTCTTCATGACCTCATTTGGGTTTTCTTGGCAAAGATACTGGAGTGGTTTGCCATTTCCTTTCTAGCTCATTTTACAGATGAGAAAACTGAGACAAAAAAGGTTAAATGACTTGTCCAGGGTCACACAGTTAATAAGTGTCTGAGGCCAGATTTGAACTCAGGCCTTCTTGACTACAGGCCTGGTACCCTATTCTCTGTGCCACTTAGCTGCCCATGCTTTTATTATATCATAATAATAATAATATATGTTGAAACTCAAAGATGCCATCATACTCTAGGGGTTATAGCTTCATAGCACATCTGACTTGAGAAAACTTAACATAATTTTAAAGAAATATTCAATAGGGTCATAATTCATTTTGGTAAACCCAATGTATAATAATCCAGATTTACATAAAAGATGAATTAGAGTTTGATTCTCATCTTCCTCAAATTCATGAAAACTAAAATTATACATATATTTTTAGAATATGGCTTTGTGTAAAGTTAGATCTATCTTTATATAGGTCATCACAGGCTATGAATATATTGAAAACAAAATCCTACATGTTTCTATAATCTTCATTATGGATTTTTTTTGGTCAGCCCAGAGCTCTGATTTCATCTATATAGGGACCTCCCTGTGAAAAAATTCTCCCTACAAATACATGTTGGTTATTGTTTTCCAGTTTTTGATCTTAGGGTGTTGCCTGGCCTAGGTTAAGTAACTTGACCAGAGTCATACAGGTAGCATGTGTCTGAAGTGAGACTTGACCTTTGGTCTTCCTGACCCTGAGGCCAATCCTTTATTCTTTATTTCACACTACAGTCTTTCTCATTTTAATGAAAATATATTATAAAAATTTTATTCTACCTTGGCAAGTCTAGAAGAAGCTATTAAATATTAAAGATGCTTGTGGTCAGTTTCCAAAATGATACAGTTTTATATTCAGAGATATTATGTCTTTTATGAATATGGAGATCAGAGATGATGTATTCACTTTGGTACTTAATGCAACTGCATCCCATTCAGTAGGATGTAGATCCAGAATAGAGTGCCCAAAATTCAAAGTTTTAAGAAGGTAAATGAAGAGAGAATTGCTAGCTGTGATATAGTTTTAAGAATAGTTGGAAGATAAATTAGAAAATGGGGGAGCAAGAAAATATAAAATGAAACTTTTAGCCAAATTTTCCCAAAGTCTTGAAGGATACATTTCCCAACTGTAGGCTATGACCATATGACTCATATGGTCTTATGAGAGAGTGGCACAGAATAAGAAAATCTCTTCTGGCAGCAAAATGTAAAAAAAGGCTTTGGGAATGTTTTAATTAAGTTTATTTTTCTATGAATAAGTTGGGCATGCAAGTCCTGTTTGCAGGAAGGAAATAACATTAAAAGAAACACTCCACCTTAGAAGTATGTTACTTATGGGATGAATCAACAAATTCAGCTTAAGCAACTTGTATTAGTCATGTACCATCTGCAAAGAGCTATTTACAATGTTGGAGGAAATATTCAGTTTAGATAATAGATTTAATATATAATGATACTGTAATAAGATTTAAATATCCAATTTAGATCACATATTTAAAGGTGAAAGGGACCTTTAATGTCAGCTAGGTCCTCCCTCTATTTTATAAATGAAGAATCTAAAGCTCAGAGATATTAAATGACTTGTCTAAGGTCAAGTCTCTTGGCTCTAAATCTGATCATCCTTCCACATGCTGCAGGAGACATGTCCAAAGTTGGGAAATATACATAGATAGTGGAGGAACATTGAGATTTAAAGATTTAAACATTGAGATTTAAAAAAAAAACCCTATACAAGAAAGTATAGTTTAGGGCCAGGTAAGAACCCAAGGTCCTGGGACTTCAAATAGATGTGAAAATGGACTTCAATTGGACTTTTGCATAAAAAAAAGTGACTATATCCCTTTTGTGTCCTGATATTTGAGTTTCATTCTCCCACCTACCTCCTCCATGATCTTATGTAAGTTTCACTTGAGCACAGCTCCCAGCTGCCATTGATGTTCTTGCAAGGGAATAGTTGAGTACATGTATCTGTAAACAGTCAGAGAATGGGAAAATTTGGAGGAGGAGAATGGGAAAATTTTGAAGCAGGAATCATTACAGGTGAGGATAGGATACCATCATAGATGATGCCTGGCTAGCCAAGGGGCCTGTGGAAGAGAACTAGACTCCTTGGATATGAAAGGTAGGCTGGACATCTAAGAGAGAATAGTAGAGTATCAGAGATAAATTTTGGCTCTTTCTAATGGTGTTGAGTGTAAATCATTGAAGCAAAGCTCTCTTCTAGGGTCTAAGGGACCCTCAACTACATTCTAGAAATTGAGTAGAAAAGAGTAAGGACAGGTCACCCCAGGCAAAGTGAAGGAGAGAATTAAGACCATTACCAATGTAAACTATTTGCAACTGTGCTCTTATCTGATTTGTATTAGAGGTTGTCTACATGTAGAAACAAGCCAAACTGTTGTAACCTATTACCATGTAAGGTAACCACAGATCTTGGACTTCTACAAATTCAATGACTATTTAATCCATCATTCAATCAGGCTTTCATCAGATATCTGGGTCCAACAGCTTTTCCATTATCATAGTATAATTTTATAAATATGTGCTGAGAGGTAATGGTGGTCTGTGTGTTTTATCCATTGAGTAATCCGTGTGATGGATGGCAGGCTGATGCATAGACTGCTCAAAACAGGTACTTTATTACTCAGTTTAAATTGTTCATTTGTCCTCCATGATGATAGCTGTTCATAGCTATGAGTAATATTTCCTATTCATGAATCTGATAATGAAGAAAGAGTAAGTCTGAATTAGATATTTAGAAAGGATATAGTCAGTAATGCCTGCTTTTCTTCTTTCAGAGTAACTGCTGAATTATAATTCTCAGAAAATAGTGAGCCTACATTTGAAAAGTTCTCAGAAGCTTAATACTGAATAGACAGACAAGCTGAATGTATTGGTCCTAGAACATTAGCATTAAGGAGCACTTAGTGCTAAAGATTGGGATGAATGGGACAAGTGGTAAATGGTATTCATGTTAAACCATCCAAAAACTATGATACAAGATTTGTGCAAATAAATCATTTGCAGCAAAAGCAATGCATTCATCACCCACCTTTCCTAACATTTGATAAGTAGTATTTCAATAAATGGCTATGCAAAGTCATGCATTGAGTACTACCACATATAGACCATGTTACATGGCATTTGCAAAAATGCTGTATATAATTTAACAAACTCAATAAAGGAAAGAGTTATTAAGCCATTATTACATAGGTGGTAGTATGTCACAGTGGATAGTGTTGGCCTAGGGGTCAGGAAGATCTGAGTTCAAACTTCACCACTGATATTTAGCAGATTTGTGATCCTGGGGAACTGACTTAACCTCTGTGTGACTTAGGCAACCCCTAGGACTTATCTGCTAAGTTACAGGAGGGTTGTGATCTTCATTGGTGAAGAAAATTCTCACACCAGGAATTTCCTAAGCTGATGAAATTACAGAGTTTTTATATATTTCAGTATGTGCAAAAGACTTGAGTACAAAAAGTCAAAAAAAAAATGAACCATACTTTTGCCCTCAAAGAACTTTCATTCTACTATAGCATGTGCGCATTTGTGTATGCAAAGTAGAGCTAAGTGGTGCAGTGGATAGAACACTGGGCTTGGAGTCAGGAAGATCCGAGTTCAAATCAAGCCTCAGAAGCATCCTAGCTGTGTGGCCTTGGGCAAGTCACTTAAACTCTATTTGCCATAGGAGAAGCAAATGGCAAACCAATCCAGTATCTTTGCGAAGAAAATCCCATGGACATCTTGTCCATAGGGTCACAAAGAGTTAGACAAAACTGAAATAACTGAACAAGAACAACAAAATATGAAACAATTTCAAGAGGGAGAGAATAATAATAATAACAACTGGAAAAACTCAGGAAAAAGCTTCATGGAGAAGGTAGTACCTGAGGTGAGATTTAAAGCAGTTTTTTCTAGAAATTAGTTTTTGAACAATCCCATATTATTTATTTTCATAATTCTAGATCTTCATGTACTCTAAAGAAAGGAGTGCATCTTCCTCAGACATTTTTATTAATTATAAGGAAACGGGTGATTTTGGTTTAATGTTTCTGTTCTGCTAGTATTCATAAAAGACCAGCAAACTCAATTGCACCCATGTTAACACTTCAGTTCCAGCCAAATGTTTTGTTTATTTAACTATTGGTCCCTTTAAACATTACTGGCTGGTCACATATCAAAACATTCTGAAGCTAGAAAAGAGATGCACTGTTCCAGTATTTATATTGCATACAAGGCTAAATGGGAGGGCTGGGAGGAGGGAAGGTGTTTGTAAGTCCTTCTTGTGAATCTCAATGAGGACAATAAATAAATAAAACATTGGTTTGCTAACCTAAATACTGATGTGGGTACAATTGTCTTAGCCATTTAATAGACATTAGTCAGCTGTCATATATTATCCATAATCCAGATATCTTAAAACAAAACAAAAAAAACCTTTCCTCCCTAAGGTTTCTATTATTTATGTCGAAAATATGTTGAGAGAACTCAATCATTATGCTATATAGAATATATAGGTGAATACTGGACCACCGAATACCTTTTTGGATTCCATAGTGTGAATGTTCAAGTAGGACTAGCATCTCTGGTGTGAGGGCTTGTCAAGCCTTTTTAGGGGTGCTCTGGTGTCCACCTGTCACCCAACTCTCACCTGTGACTCCAAAAAGCTGTGTGAGCAGCAGCCACATCCCCATAAACCTTCTTGGCAGATAGGCTAAACCAGGTTGAGGGTAAATGACAGGCCTCAAACACCTTGCTGAATTAGGGGAAAGTCTCCCCCAAGCACTTGAAGACCTCTGGCAGAATGGATGGATGAGAACATTTGTTCTAATGGCCATGAAGGTGGCTGAAGCAAGGTACTGCAGAACACTTAGAGCTTGGTCGGACACCAAAGTCATCCAATACGTCCTGGTCCATCACTAGTCATCTTGACATTTGTCCTGCCACTGGACTTCCATTACTCTGGAAGAGAGAGTGAGACTGATGATTTTGTGTAGCTTTGCCACCACTTAAATCCAATTCACACACAAGTCAAAATACCACCCATTATCCACTATTTTACCCCAACATCTTGATATCATTGGTCTTCTTTGAAAATGGAGGATGAAAGGGGCAGCTAGGTCGCACAGTGGATAGAGCTCTGGCCTTGGAGTCAGGAGGACCTGAGTTCAAATCCAACCTCAGACACATAACACTCACTAGCTGTATGACCCTGGGCAAGTCACTTAACCCCATTGCCTAGCCAAAAAAAAAAAAAAAAGCAAATGAAGGATGAACAACAAAGACTTAGCTGTGACATTACTTTTTTTTATGTTACAATGACCAAAGAGTTAAATAGATGAACTAGGCTTTGACTCAGGTCCAAGACACAAAGCCTAATAAGGCAACTGCTCTAGGGTTTAGGGAAACTGAGAAAGCTATTTTCCATGCTTCTCCAACCCCTTCTTCATAATAAATGTAATATTCTAAGGACTAAGGACTATTAAGTGGATCAGACAAGGTAGGAAAGAAAATGGAGAAAAAGAAAATGAAGAATTACAGCTGGCCCCTTGGACGCTCGATACTAAACAGATGTTATTGTTGATATTATAACTTTGTTTGTTTGTGGCCATTTTAGTGACTTCCCTCCCTTTGGTATTTTGTGGTCAGAGCGTTTGCAAATGGAGAAATTCCAGGGTGTTGAGGAAGCTGTAAGGATATCAACAGATAGAGGCGGGGTCTGTGATTTCATTGCTCTTTGGAACTTCTGGAGAAGGAAATTTCTTCTACCAGTGAAAGTCAGCACTTTCTCTACAGCTTAGAGTCTTCGCTAGAGCACTTAGAAGGTGCCCAGAGTTCCACGGCCTGTGGAAGGCAAGACTTCCTACCAGATCTTGGTTCTGAGGATGGCTCTCTAGACATATTTGGAATAAATCCAAATGGGACCTTAAGCCCCAAAAAGATAATGCAGACACCTTTGATCTAACAATTAGGTTCATTTTCATTATCCAAAATGAGACCACCAGATGCTATATATGCTGCATTTCAGACAACCTTTTAAAGAGTTGTTTGTGGAGCGATTCGATGCCTTTGTGACAGAAATGATAGATGTGTGCAGAAGCCATGACTACTTTATGCAAGTGGAGTCAAGATTTCCATGACATGAGATTTTTATGACAAGCTTCTTTTGTTATTACATAATGTAGAACAGTAATTTGTCAAGGAAACTAAATTTGTTTTTGTGAGTTGCAGAAACCACAGAGCAAAGATCCCAACACGCTCCGTTTGACTTATTAAGAAACAGGCTCTCCTGATGCGGTTGAAGTGATTTCTTTGACAATAGGTCCTATTATGACTTTAAGCACTTCACTTCTTTTCGAGCATCCTAATATTTGTAATACAAATATGAGCAACGTTGTTGTTTTCTGTCGATATTTCTCTGCTGTTCTGCATCTGCAGCTGTGTGTGGATCCCCTAGGAAAGGATGAGGGTACATTGAGCTCGTTTCTCACTCTCCGCCTTTTCATTCTCTGCTTTGCCAGCTTGCCTGGCTGTTGTTGAACACTGTGGGGGTTGCTCCTGTAATCACTGCACAGCTGTGTCACTACATGGAAAAAGTCTATCAATCAAACATCATCAGTGCTTCCTTCTGCAATGGCTAGGGAAATACAGTCTCTGATACTTCCGCAAATTCATTCAATTCTATTAAACAAGCATTCATTAAGCTGACTAAGAGTAAGGTGGGTGGCTGGGTAGCCCAGTGGATAGACCACTGGGCTTGGAATCAGAAGACTCATCTCCCTCAGTTCAAATCTGACCTCGGACACTTATTGGCTGTGTGATCCTGGGCAAGTCACTTAACCCTGTTTGCCTCAGTTTCCTCATCTATAAAATGAGCTGGGAGAGAAGAAAATGGCAAACCAGTATTTTTGCTAAGAAAACCCCAAATGGGGTCACAAGGAGGTCGACATGACTGACAGATGACTAAACAACAGCATGAGCAAGGCACAACAATGAACAGCCCTTGCCATCAAGGGACTTACATTCTACTGGGTGCCACATTTACGCAGAGAAGTGAGTAGCACAGGAAAACAAAGTAATTTCAAGAATTAGGTGGTACTAAAAGTGTGGAGATCCGGAAAGGCCTCTGGTAAATCAGGTAGCACCTGAATTGTGCTTGAAGGAGAGAACATGGCACAGACACCATGACCTCTTCTGGAATCTGTCTTAGAGTTAGGCAGACCTAGAGGTTCAAGTCTTGACCCTCTCCTCCACTTCTGAAATATACTGACTGTGCAATCCTGGGCAAATCACTGTACCTATTAGTGCCCTCAATAGCTCTCTACAACTACAAATTGAAGAAAACTTGTTTATCTGCTTTGATGAAGAGAATGAATGAATGAAGTATTTATTAAGCACTAACTATGTATGAAGCATTGTTAAGAACACAAATTCAAAGTAAGGCAGTCACTGCTCACAAAGACCTCATGTTCTAAAGGTGGAGACAACAACATATACGGAAGGTTTTAGCTCCAAGTCAGAGGTGTTTCCAAAGGGAGAATTCTTCAAACCAATGAAGTCATAGGTCTAAACCAAAAGCAGCAATTTTAAGAAATAGTCATCACAGGCAACTTAAAGGATCAGGAAAATCCCTCTCATAGGAGATGGCATCCGAATTTTGCTTTGAAGAAAGCAAAGAAGTAAAAGAAAAGTGAGAGATTGAATATTATGTACAGGAAACAGATAGGAGGCTAATTTGACTGGAATGGATAATCTGTGAAAGAGAAGAATATGAAGTAAAACTGACAATGAAGGTAGAAGCCAGATTGTGAAAGTTCTAAGTGTCAGGCTTAGCATTTTGCAATGTATCTTAGAGGCAATAGGGAGCCATTGAATGTTTTCAAGTGCACTAACAACATGGTCAGAGCTGCAATTTTAGCACCATCAATTTGTCAGAGCTAATTAGCAGAGTGGGTTGGAGAAGAGAGAGGCTAGAGACAGAAAGTACAATTATAATTGTCCACTTCAGAGGTAACAATAACTCAATAACAATAACAATAAACTGGAGTGAGTGAAGGTCAGAGGACATTCTGTCTGTGTAGAAAATTAATACATAGTAGAGTTGCCTATATAGATTAGATTAGATTAGATTAGAGTTTACTTACTCATATCAATTCTGCTTTTCTTCTTTCTCATGAAATTTTTTTCTCATCCTTGAATATTTTTTAGCAGCAAATTGAGATACTTTAAAACATATCAGTGTATTAGTATTTATTAGCAGAGGTTCTCCCAGCACTGCAGGGGATTTGGAGAAAGTCTGTTCTTCCAACCTCCCACTCACCATCTGTACCCATTTCCATCCTCTGCTATAGCTGAGAGGAGGGAAGATACTGGTGCTAGAACCTTCATCCCATCAGAGATCCCTAAAATACCTCCCGCTTCTATATGTGGAAGATGGAAATTGAAAAAAACAAAACAAAAAACAACTTGGCCATGGAGCTAGAATACCATTGTTCAGTCCACAATGCGAGTTTACAAAATTCAGCTCTTGCCTTCTCTCTGGAATACCACGTATAATTTCGGTAGCGATAGATAAAGTTACACAAATGCTCATACAATTCTCCAACTGCTCACCTTCCTGCTATAAAGCTGGGTAGTCTTTCCTCTTAGGCTAGCTGCTAGTGGTGTTATCTGGGGTCTGGGTCACAAAGAGTTAGGAGTTAAGCACAATAGTCAAGGCGTTATCCTAGTTAGGTAGGTTGAAAATTATATAAAATACCAATTACTTGTAACAAATTATTAATAACATAATATATTAATCAGAGTGTATCAGTATAGTAGAATATATTTTATACTATATATTATACATCATTAATGTAATATATTATGATAATATTAATATATTACATAAATTATATGCAATATAGCATATATGTCACATAAATAACACATGCAATATATTATATAACATGTACAATATATTATATATTGTAGAGTATGCAACATATACAATATACCATATATTGTAGAATATATAATATATACAATATACTGTATGTTGTATAATATATGTATATTATATAGATTATTTTCACACAATTTGTATTTATTTATGCATATGTATGTATACATACATACATGCATGCATATACACACATATACATGCATACACACAGACACCGATAAAGGCAAAGAGTCATAACCCCATCCAAAAGGAATGTTAGTTCCCGGAATGTCTATAGGGAACACCATCTGAGACAATGACCAAAGGTATTGAGTAAGGCTCTTGGGTGTTACTCACGACATCGGGAAGGGCTGGAGTTGCATCATGAGGTGTCAGAGGACTTGTGCTTCCTTTTAGGTGGAAGTAACTCAAAACTACCCATTAGCCCCATCCTGCTTGACTAATCCTTTAAAGAGCTCTTTCTGGGTTCTGACCAAAAGCCCTTATTGTTTGTAACTTCTGGATGGATTGCCTTCTTTTGATATCCTTACCAGTGGCCCAAACCTGCTAGGGTTTTGAACCCCAGACTCTCACCCTCCTATTCAGTACTGATGTTATGTTTTAATGGTTAAAAAGGGTTCCCAGTCCTATAAACTCTCTTGAGAATAGCAATGGATTTAATTAGTTGATAAGTATTAGAAACTTTGCTCTTTATTCAGGGAGAATTAAAAAAAAAGTTAAATGGTAACCAATTTAACTGGAATCTGGATCTCCTAATGCTTTCAAATATCACTCAATCAATATGTACTAAGTAAATAGTGATCATAGTATTGGAGATGAAGAGCTAGAAGGGGTCTTGGAGGCCATCAAGGCAACCCGCCCCCCTCATTTTACAGACACTAAGGCTGAGAGGTTAATTCTCTTGCCCAGAGTCACACAGCTAGTCAGTGTCTCAGGATTTAAATTCAGGTTTTCCTCATTAGTCCAATATTCTATCTATTATGATATCTAGTTGCTTACTAAGCTAATGCTTAAAAAAGATTTCTTCTGAAAAAAAAATGTTGGGGATAAGAAATTGCATTTGACCCTCTATGTGTGATATTAGTGTGTATATGCTAAAACATTAATGAGCTAGAAAAAAGAGACTGGGTGGTGAAGCGGAAGAGGAAATAAAAACTTTAGCTTGATGGGAACTGAGAGATATCTAATCCAAGTCCTTCGTCTTACAAACAAGGGAACTGGTATCTTTCCAAAAATACTTATTCTATCCTTCTTAGCCTGAAAATTATTCTGCTTGAAAGAGATAACAGTAGCAAATTAAAATCTGAGTAGTTGTGTCTTCTCTTCCTTATCCATCGAAATTATCTACTTCAGTCACCTTGAGTCAATTAACTTCTCTCTGCCTTAGTTTCCTCATCTGTAAATTGGGGGTAATAATAGCACCTTTCTCTTAGTATTGTGGTAAGGATCAAATGGGATAATAACAGTAAAGCATTTAACATGGTGCCTGTCACATAGTAAACACCATATAAATGTTAATTATGATGATGATACTTGCTCAGGATAACACAGTATACATCAGAGGAGGACTTGAAATCAGGTTCTCCTAGATTGAGACCTAGATCTGAGATCTTTCTAACCCTCATGCTAGAAGAGGCAATCTAGTACAGTGAAAAGAGCATTGACTTTTGAGTCAGGGGTCTTGGATCCCATCTCTAATGCTTACTACCCATGTGACCGAAAAGGATGTCTTTAATATTTTATATAATAATAATCATAATGATAATAATAGAATTTTTTGCCTTTGTGAGGGTTTTATGCCCCAATACATGATTTAAAAAAAATGTTATGCACAGCTGAGAATTGTGTATTCTCCTTTTTATTTCTATTTAATAATCACCAGAATATCTATCAAGCCTAGCATTTCTAAAATTTTATTCTGGTCGGTAATATCTTTCTTAACCGTGTCATCCTCTAATCATTGTCTTGTGCTTATTTCCCCAATAAAATGGTCGGTTCTTTGAGAGAGGTAATTGTGTTCTGTATTTTTATTACTAATAGCTATTGATACAGAACTGAGAATGTGCATATTCTCAATAGATAATGAATAGAACAGAATAATGTCCTGTGCATTTAATTAGTAGCTTTACAAGTTGAGGGTTTTTTTTTGTTTTGTTTTTTTGTTTTGTTTTGTTTTTACAATTAAATGCTTAACTTGCATTATTGCAATGTTTTAATTTCAGTCACTGAAATTTTCTGGTTATCAATGTGTGTGTGTATCTGTGTGTGTGTGTGTGTGTGTAAAATTTCTGCTTGCACTACATGTCCCTATATTTTGTTGTAGTTTTTAGAAATGCTTTGCAAAAGTAACCTCATTGCTAAAAGTATCTCTGAAAAACTGATAGAAAGTGTCTGACAAGCTGTTAATAAATGCCTGATATCTTCTTTATAAAACTGTAATTTCTCTAAAACAATCCCATTATCAAGGAGGATGTCTGGTATACAGGTTTTGTATTCAGAAGATTTAGATTTTAATCCAATTCTGTTACTTTCTGTGTACCCTTGGGCAAATTAAGTAACTTGTCTGGGCTTCAGTTATCTCTCCTGAAAAAAGAGGAGAATGGTCTAGACTAACAGTTATCAAACTGTTTTGTCTCAGGACTCCTTTATACTTTTAAAATCATTGGAAACTCCAAAGAACTTTTATTTATGTGAGTCACATCTATTAATATTTAACACAGAAATTAAAACTTATAAAATTTCAAAATTGTTTTTAATTCATCAAAAAGAATAGTAAACCCATTATGTTAAGATAAATAATATTTCTTATGAAAATTACTATATTTTCCAAAAACCAAAAACAGTGAGAAGAGTGGCATTTTACATATTTTTGTTTTTTTATGTCTGGCTTAAAGACAATAAAAATTCTGGAAAACAACTAGATTCTATCTACTTCTGCATACCTTCTTTTGCTACATGTTATTTTGGTTGAAGTAAATGAAGAAAATTCTGTCTCACACATATATGTACTTGTAAATGGGAGGAATATTTTAGTAGGCAAACAATATCTTAGGAATATTAGTTTTGAACTCTTGGGAAGGATCTCAAGGACCCTCAGTAGTTTGTGAACTACACCTTGAGAACTGCTGATCTAGACCATCTCAATGATCCCTTTTAGTTCTAGGTTCAGGTTTCTTCCTTTGATAGAATAAAAAGAGCACTGACTTCGGATTCAGAAGACTTGGGTTCAAATCCTGTCTTTGATAATTCCAACCTTTTGGCCTTGGACAAATCATCTAGGTTTAAGTTTCCTCACATATAACAGGAGTATGTTGGGATATATGGCCTCTGAGGTCTCTAGATCTATGGTCCTATGATTCTCTGATATATCAGTAATTTTGTAATCTTACCAATGTGAATACTTCATCATGTTGATCACAAACCATCCACACCTTTCCATTTGGCATAATTGTTGTCCATGTCCTCCCACCTAGGGCAACACAGTGGATAGAGTCCAGGGCCTTGGGTCAGGAAAACTTGATTTCAAATTCAGCCTCAGGTATTTAACTAGCTGTATGATGCTGGGCAAATCAATTAACCTCTATCTGCCTCAGTTTCCTTGACTATAAAATCCCATAAAATGAGGATATTAATAGCACCTATATGCTAGGGTTGTTGTGAGGATCAAATAAGATAATATTTGTGAAGTGCTTAGCACAATGCCCAGCACATAGTAGACGCTTAATAAATGCTTGTTCCTCCCCATCACATGAATCTTTTACATATACTCCATCCAATATGCTAGGGAACTTTCACATTCTTGAAACTACACAAATACCAATGGAACACATGGACTATCCCTTCTTTTTGCCACATCTATCTAACTCTTTTTCCAACTATACATGATCCTACTTAAAGAGAAGTTTGGATTTAATACATTGAGATGCCTCTAGGGGTGACATCTAAAATATCTTTGATGATGAAGTGGTAATAACCTAGCTTGTGAAATATTTTTCCTTTTGCTCTTTAAATGATAAGATATATATATATATATATATATTACATATATATACACACACACACATATAATGTATTAATGCCTAAGTCAATTTATTAATTATTTCATTTTCTTTATTCTTTGTATGCCTAGCACCTAGCACAGTGTGGTGAATATAAAGGATACTTAATAAATGTTTGTAGAATTTAATTGAGGGTCTCTCATCTTATATTTTCCTGAAATTCATAACATTTACTCTTTCTAGCTCTCAGAAAAGGGTTAAAGAGGAACTTTACTTTATGATTTGCACATATTCATCGACCTTCAGTAAGAATTAATACATGGTCTTTAATCACTGCCTCCAAAAAGCATAAACCTTTGAAAAGATAAATGCTCAGCCAAATGATGAGGAAGTAAATGGATTTCGCTATCTCTGAATTGGTACTAATAGAGGAATTGAATTTTCAGTAGTAATATTAGTTTTTAAAATTCAGTTTTTCTCTCATAAATTATAATACTCCTAGGGAATTTAGCCGAAAGATTTATTTGTCTGGTGAGGATAATTTGAATGAAAATCATGAATGCTTTTTGATACGTCTAACTTAGTGGCAGATTTTTTTTCATTGACTATAGGATGTACTAAAAAGTTTTAATTTACTGGCTCATAAACTCATTGCTGAGAGATAAAATATATATGGTTGGGGTTAGCGATGAACCTATATGGAAGCAACTACAATACAGTGGAGTGATGATGAGACCAGGATTGGAGAGGTGGATTCAAATGTCAATTCCAGGGAGAGGATTCTGGGAAGATGACAGAGTAGGTCAGAAAACTTTTGGCCTTCCAAATTTCCTCGACAAAAAAAAAAAAAAAGACAGAACATTGCCTCAAAGGGAATGTAGAACAGTGGAAATAAACCAAAGCTAGGGTTAAGCAGTTGTTCTCCTAAGACAACTTGAGAAGACTTCAGGAAATGACCTCCAGGAGTGAAGGTTCAGCATGAGTAAAGAGCAAACACCTCCAGGCTGACTCTGTAGAATCAACAAACAACAAGCCCTGGGGGCAGTTGGGTTGGGAGGCAGCCTCAGTCTTAGAAGCTGTCATCTCACAGACAGTGTGGGGGTCTGGCAGCTGAGTAGGAGAAGATTGAAGGACCTTCCACCATTGAGGGATGCCAAGCACAGCTGTGTTGATCAGATGCATACCAGGCTGTGGCCATGGGGGAGAAGGAGCTAACACACACCTGGTGAAGTACAGCAGCAGTAACTGCCGGCTGTGGGCACTTGCAGGAGAGAAGAGTCCCTGGTTTCAGTTCCAGGGCAAAGAGGACAACTGTGGTTTGCAGCCACCTGAGGGATCACAGGGAGCAAGATCATTTGCAAGATCATCAGTGTGGCTAGGGGCTCTAGCTGTGGCTTAGGAGTGTAGAGGAGAGCCCAAGGTTGAGCTCAGGGACAGACCTCAGAAAATAATAGTAAGAAGTACCTGAGTATCATTACCCATACCTCAGAGATACAACTTGATTACACTAATAGCTGCTAAAAATAAAATAAAACAAAAAAATAATAAAAATGAATAAGCAAAGAAGAAAGAACCCAACCATAGATAGCTACTATGGGGATAGAGAAGATCTGGGTTCATATTCAGAGGAAGATAATGGAACAAAAAAAAAACCTCCTTTTTAAATGAGAAATGTCAAATGACCCCAAGCACAAAAAGAGTTCTTGGAGGAATTTTAAAAGGATTTTAAAAATCAATTAAGAGAGACCAAGGAAAAATTAGAAAAAAAAAATAAGAACATTCCAAGAAAATCCTGAAAAGAAAATCAACCAACTTGAAATAGAGAATCAAAAACTTAAAGAAGAAAATAATTCCTTGAAAACTAGAATTGAGCAAAAGGAAGCTAATGACATTCTAAGACACCAGGAAATAATAAAACAAAATCAAAAGAATGAAAAAATATTAGAGGATGTGAAACATCTCATTGGAAAAGCAACTGATCTGCAGAACAGATTGAGGAGAAATAATATGAAAATAGTTGAACTACCTGAAAATTATGGTTCAAAAAAAGAATCTTGATACAATATTATAAGAAATTATCAAGGAAAATTGCCCTGGAGTTCTAGAACAAAAAAGCAAATCAAAAATAGAAAAAAAAATCCACTGATCACCACCTGAAAGAGATCCCAGGAGGAAAACTTACAGGAATATCATAGTCAAGTTTCAAAGCTCCCAGGTTAAGGAGAAAATGCTGGAAGCAACAAGAAAGAAACAATTTAAATATCATGGAGCTACAATAAATATTTCAAAAGACCTAGCAGCCACTATGTTCAAAGTAGGTCTTGACATATTATATTTTGTAGAGCAAAAGAACTGGGGTAATGGCCCAAGATAACTTACCCAGCAAAGTAAACTATAATCATGAATGAAAAAAAAAATAACCATTTAATGAACTGACAGACTTTCAGGTATTTGTGACAAAAATAGCAGAAATTAAGGAAAAACCAACATATAACATCCAAGAGAAATATAAGGTAAACATTAAAGAGCAGTTATAAGGGACTCAATGAGGTCAAATTGTTTACTTCATATATGTGAAAATATCATCAATACTCTTATGACTGTCATCATTATTTGGGTAGTTTGAAAAAAAAGGCTTGTGCTGAGCTGTTTATGATGAGGTGATTCTAAAAAAGAAAATTAAACTGTAGGGAGAGATAAAAAGAAGTAATTATCTCATACAAATGAGGCATAAAAGGAAAAATTGATACAGAAGAAGCTAGTAAGGGGGAGGGCAGGTAGTGATGGAGTCTTACTCTCATCAGGAATGGATTAAAGAGGGAACAACATATATAGATATTGATATAGATTTAGAAATAGAGATTCATCTAGAGAGATAAAAATATGTGTTTTAAATACAGAAAGAAAGGAGAGGGCAAAGAGATGGGTCAGGAGGAAAAGATAAGGGAGGGACTCTTGGAAAGCTTAAGGAATAGGAAGGGCAAAGTAGTGGGTAGAAGTAAAGCAGAGGAGTGAGGAGGGATAGGAATAAAGAGAGAAGAACAGTAAAGAAAAGTAGGTAGAAGGAAAATTCATAACAAGGAATTGTAGCTTAAAATGTTAATGGAATGAATTTACTCATAAAATGGAAACTGATAGCAGATCAAAAATTTGAATTCACAATGGGTTGCTTTCAGGAAATGCTACAAAAATGAGATACACACAAAGATAAAATAAAGGTTAGGAGTAGAATTTTTTATGTAGAAAAAGGGGTAGTAATCATGATCTCAAAGTTAAAGCCAAAATAGATTTAATCAAGAGAAAAATAAGAAAACTATACTATGTGTCAGCAATATTATTTAATGTCATTTAGACAATTCAAAATAACTAGACAGTATAAAATACCTTAGAATGTAACTGCCAAAACAGACATAGGAATTATATGAACATAAATATAAAACATTTTGTACAAATAAAGTCAGATCTAAATATTTGTAAAGCCAATATAATAAAAAATGACAATTTTATCTAACTAATCTATTTATTCAATGCCATCCCAATTAAATTACAAAAAATTATCCTACTAAGTTAGAAAAAAATAATAACAAAGTTCATATGGAAAAACAAAAAGTCAGAGACTTCAAAGAAGCCGGGGGAAAAAAGATGGAAGGAAAGCAGATTCAGCAATATCAGACCTTCAATTATATTATAAAGTGAAAGCATTATTAAAGTATAAAATGGATAATTTTGATTATTTTAAATTAAAATCTTGTATAAATAAAACCTATGCAGCCAAGAATAGAAAGAATGCAGAAAATTGGGGGAAAACTTTCATAGACAATCTCTCAGATAGGATGTGATTGGGTTGGAATATAGCTGTGGTGTAGGAAATGAGGAGCTGGTTGATTTGGAAAAAAAACATGGGAAGACTTGGACTTATGAAGGAAAATGCTATCCACCTTCAGAGAAACAGATGACAAATGGAAATAAGAATAGTATGGTCTTACATATATGTGTGTGATTGTATATTTGTATGTTTATAGATATCTATCTATATGTACATATATATCCATTCTTAATTGTAGCCTTCTGTAAGGTGGGAATGGTGTTAGGAGGGGGGAAGGGAAAATAAAGTAAAAAGTGTACAACAGAGAACAAAAGAAAACCTATAAGAAAGCAAAGAAAAACTGGGTAGCTTTGAAAACAATGTATGGTATTTATTATACAGGTTTTCTTGAAATGTAAATTTATTGTTTTATATTGAATCCTCTCATATTCTACTGTGTACATGGCAGTTTTTTTTTCTTTTTTTGTTATGTATTTAAGTTTAAAATAAATACTAAAATTTACCAAAAAAAAATCAGTTCTGCCTATTTACTACTTGGGTGTCTCTGACCAAGATATTTGATCTTAACTGAGCTTCAGTTTCATAGAATCCCTGTGTCAAAAGTGATCTTAAAAGTCATCTAGTGCAATCTCTACCTGAACAAGACTTCTCTTTTTAACAACCTATGTTTAGGGACTCCTAGAGGTGGGAGAGAGAGAGAGACACTTTCTCTTGCCTTTATCCAAATAATTAATTAAATTATTGAGCATAATAGAAATGTTATGTAAGGGAATTTGTATTCCTATGTGGCTTCTGAGATACCATGAGGCAGAGAGATTTTCTTTTAGTCTTACATTTGTAAAATGGGAGTCATAATACATACACTGCCTTCACAGGGTTGTTGTTAGGTGGTAATGTATGCAAAGTATTTTTTATACAATAGGATGTCTCTGTCTCACTGTGTCTTTCTCTGTCCATCTCTGTCCCTGTCTCTCTCTGTTAGATATAGATAAATAGATAGATAGATAGATAGATAGATAGATAGATAGATAGATCAATAGATAGATAGATAGATAGAAAATATTCTATGGTATACAAAACACCTTGCATATTCATGTGGTATATCTTCTGAAATATTTTACTTTTGCCCTTTAAATAAGATATATAAATAATATATTAATACCTATGCCTTAATTTATTAGTAACTGCATCTTATTTACTCTTTGTATCCTTCTATTCCATTGTATCAACTTCCATTCAGACCTGATTAAATCACAATGGGCCAGAATCCACCAATTCATCTAAACTGGTTTTCTCAGTTGGGTGGGATCTCAGTAAGATTGAAGAGAATGTTAGAGAATGAGGACATAGGTATTGTGAAGTTCAGATGAAATAACATGTGTAAAGCACTTTGCAAACCTTAAAACACTATAGAAATGATAGCTGTTATTATAGTTGTTGTTATTCTGACAGTTGTAGTAGTAGGGATTGTAGACCTGACAATGCATGATTTGGTGAAAAGAAAGACTGGTTGTCATTGGAAAAAGTGGAAACAGTAGCAGCATCAAGAGACCAGAGGTAATTCCAGAGTTGGTGGCAGGACCCTGTCATGGCAGGTCAGTATCACAGTATTTCAGATTTAGAAAAGACCACAAAAGCTATCTGGTCCAACCAGACTTTTCCACCTCTGCCACAGCATCCTTACTACTTTGGAGATCCCTCCTCCCCTGACTCCTCTCCTTCCAATTGGTGTGTTCCTGTCCAGACCATTCATGTTTACTTCTCATCTGACTTCAACACAGATTCTTCAGATTTTTCTATTGTGTGTGGGTATACCCATCGCTGCTTTTCAACTCTGCCAGCAATTCAAACTTAATAAGCCCCATACTGTACCCATCACCCTTCTTCCCAAATTTCCCTCTGCTATAAATTTTTTATTTCTTTTGATGACACTTCCTTGTCACTAGTTACTCAGGCTCATTACCTTATCTTTGACCTTTCCTTCTCCCTCACTCCCTCTAACTATTAAGTTGTCAAGTCCTGTCAATTCTACCTTTGCAATCTCATATTCATTTCCTCTCCATTCCCACTGTAACCATTCTAGTCCAGGAACTCTTCTTAGACTATTACAATAACCTTCAAACTGATCTTTATATTTTCCATTCAATCTCTGTCTATTTATTCTTAATGCTACTCTCTGAGTACTGCAACATTCTAATCAAAGTCACTTCTCTCCTCATATCTCTTCAGTGACTCTCCCATTAATCAATAAATAAAGTATGAATCCCTGGTCTTTGGGTTCAAGGCTCTCCATCACCTGGCTCCCATCTTCCCTCCCAGCTTTCTCATAACTTAGCCAACATATACTATTATTTATTCCCTATTCTCATTCTTGCATGTCAAACCTTTTGTTTGTGCCATTTCCTCATTCCTGGATGGACTTTTCAATCCCATCTTCCATTTTGAGAAAACTCTCATCTCCCTCAACTCTGACTTGAGGGTTCTATTTCCTCCATGAAGCCTTCCCAGGCTTCCTTCTCCCAGGTAAAAATAATCTCTCCTACCTCAAAGTTCTCTGGACACTTTGCCTAAACCAATCTCCTGTGCACTAATTTCATTCTTCTTTGTATCACACATGTTAATACCTTCCCCTTAATTAAATTGTGAGCTCCAAAAGAATGCTATCTGTGTTGTCTCTCTCTTTCTGTCCCCCGAACATAAAACATTACCTTACTTGTGATTTTTGAGAACCTCCTGGTATAGAAACTCTCTACACTGATACAAATCACCAAATTGCCTATAGCTTATAGTCTTATTGCTTAGGGTATTGAGTGGTTAAGTGACTTGCTCATGATCATACAGTTAGTATGTATCAAAGGCAGGACTTGAACCCACGTCTTTCTTACTCTTAGAATGATTCTCTCTATCAGCTATGCTATCATGCCTCTCATACATATGTCTTGTGCATCCTATGTACCCAGTAAACATAGAATCAGAACATTGTAGATGGAGAACAAAAAGGAAACTTAGAAGTCATCTGCTTCAACCCCTTCACTTTGTCAACAGGGAAAATGAGTCCAAGAGAGATTAAGTGACATCCAAGGTTACACAGGTTGTGTCAGAGCAAGGATTCAAAAACTGGCTCCATGACTCCAACTTCAGCACTTTACATTTGTCAAATTGATTCACTTTACCTTTTCAGGGGGGGTACAAAAGGGGTTTATGCTTCAGGTGGGGGTTGGACTAGGTGGTGTCTGAAGTCTGTCCCCCATTCCAACACAGATTTTGTGATTCTATGAATTGAATCTATGATGATATAAGCTACAATAGAAAAAATGGATGATGGAGATAACCCACGTGGTCAGGAAAGCTGTGGCAGCTGGAGTATTCATGGTACTTTGCTGATGGAACAGAAGGATTCAACAGACATTGTGATAATAAAAGCCCAACAATTCAGCAACAGGAGATTGCAGCATCAGGAGACTGCAGCAGCAAGGGACTGCAGCATGCATCCTGATGGGAGTGACCTGTACCTCAGAAAAATAGCCTGCTGTGATAACATCTGCAAACACAATCTTGATTCTGTTGGAAATAAAGTCAAGAAGACTCAATGTCATGTTTGGGTTTCTAAACAGCTTCCTTCAGCCATCATACAAAGTCATCAAATAAAGCTGCCACAGGCAAATGAACACTAGCAAAACACACTGATAGAAGAATCTTAGAGCCCAGATCGACAAATGGGAAGACTATGCAAATAGCACAAGGCTTCAGACCAAGCCCAGACCTCAAGAGGCCATCTTATCACATAGAAGACATAAGAGAGTGTGGCATCCCACTACTAAGAAAAGGGCTCCAAAGCATCACTCTACATTAAATGAACCTTTGATCCTGCCAGTTGAAATCAATCTAAAACACATCCATCACCTGTCACTAGGAGAATTTCAGGTTTTGCTATCTCAAGAAAAAAAATTCCCTTTGAATTAAGTTCACACCATCTGAAATATAGCTGGAGATATTAAATCAAATAAATATTAGCAAATATTTACATAGTCTGTGCTATGTACCATACATTGTGCTGGGTATTTAAGGGGGGTTACAGAAAACTTCAGATCATGAATCCTGTCTTCAAGGAGCATACAGTTTAGTTGGGGAGCTAGATAAGAAATACACACAAAAAATGAAGCTACATTACTATACCCAACTTGCTACTGAAGCTGCAATAGAAAAGATGTCACAGTACAGTCTATTGCTAATTTCTAAGTGCATGACAGACAATATGTGTTAGAAAATTTAGAGCAGTGGCTTCGTTTCCTCATATGTAAAATGAGAGTCCTGGTTTGATTTGATTCAACAACTCAAAAACTCAATAAACTTTTTTTATTAAATATCTATTATGTTCAAATCACTGTCCTAGTAGGAAGGGAGACAAAGACAAAATAAAAAACTCTCTCTACTCAAGGAGCTTATACTGTATTGATAATTTCACAGATTTCTTCCAGGTTTAACTCCTATGAATCTTGTGATCATAGAGGCTTTTTGGTGGAGGCTAGACCCTCTTGAGAGCATGAATTGTCTTTTGCCTTGCATTGTATCCTCAGCCCAAGCATAGTGTGCAGCTCATGATATATGCATTATAAATGTTTATTGACTGACAGACTTCCCTATAGCATTTGACATTGTTCATCACTCCCTGTCTTGATGCTTTCTTTTTCCCTGGACTCCTTGACACTGAATTTATTTAGTTTTCTTTTCTGAATGTTCTTTTCCTGATTCATTCTCTTCCTCCCATCCTTTGAGTGTAGGTGTCCCCACACTCCTTGCCTGTCTTTGCCTCTTGTCTTCACTCTTTCTGTATTTTCTCCCTTGACAATCTCATCCATTCCCATGGTTTCAATTACCATCTCTATGCAAATCTGTGTCTCCAGCCTCAAACTCTCTCCAGAGCTTTGGTCTTGTAGTTCCAATGTCTGCTAGATGTCTTTCCCTCTTCCCTTGCTCAGATTTCTCATCGTACCTTCTTTGCATGCGTCCTTTACATTAGTATATTCTGCATCATATATATTGCCTTGTGTGGTGTTGGATTGTAAACTCCTCAAGAGCAGAGTCTGTGTTGCATTGAACTTTCTGTCTGCAATGCATACCATATAATAAATGGTTGTTGAATTGAATTATGTAATTTTGTATATCTTTTATCCCTTGAATAAAAAAATTCCCATTTCCCCATATTAGACTGCAAATTACTCAATAACAGCTGACATTTATGTAGCAGTTTAGGATTTACAAAGCACTTTACATATCTTAGCTCATTTGAGCCTCACAACAACCCTGTAAGGTAGATGCCACAGATTTTATCTCCATTTTACAGATAAGGAAACAGGGACTCAGAGAGGTTAAAAACTTTGCCCATGGTCACACAGGCAGTAAATGCCAGAGGCATATGCCAAACCCAGGTATATTTTGTTGACTCTAAGTCTGAATAGTCTTTCACTAAGCTACATTGACTCTAATATTTTTAGGGAATAATCCAGTGTTGTTTAAAGACATATTTTAGTGGTGAGTGATTGAGGGTGGGTGAATGGAATCCAGATGTGACTAATTTATATAAAATTGAAAGGTAAGATCAGTGTGGTTCATCTGGTCATAAAATTCATACATACATTTATAAAGAAACAGAGTACTGCAGATTGTATAAACTCTGTGCAGAACTCAGCCCAGTGAAAGGGGAGAGGCTGAGGAGTGTGGTGGGAGGAATGTCTTGATTTTATCCTTCATTGGAGTCACCAAAAAAGTGTGTGCTGTCTACATGTGTACCATGAGACAAAACCTATCTCCCAAAAACATGATGCTTTATCTTTTTTCATTTCAGCCGCACTTGATTCCGGTCCTGGTAATCACTCTGGTAGCCACCCCTATTCTTCATTCTGCCTTCCTCCCAGGCTAGTTATGTTCTATATGTGTATCGTGGTGGTTAGTTGTGTACAGGTTCCATTGCTTACATTTATGTGCTTGTCTCATTTTGTCTGTACAGTTGTAAATTCTTTGATGTCAGGGTCCATGTCTTTTGCAAATCTTCAGTAGATGTAGCGCTGGACTCTGCAGCATTACAGGCACCGAATAACTATTATTGATTGGCTGGTCAATTTACATTAACTTTGTTCCTTCAGCCTTGACTCTTGGCATCTCGTAATTCTATACTTCTGAACCCTTTATGCTCTCCTTACTATTGAAGACATAAATATTAATGGATTTTTGCTAATCAGATACTTTTAAATTTTCTCAGAAAAGATTTCATCAGCTGTCTCAGGAAAGATGGGAAACAGAAAGAAAACAAGGAGACAGAAATGACCAGACTGGCTTTGGGTTTCAAAAACAATGCACACAATAACATCTAAAATGGTGATTCCTGTCTTGACTGGATAGTGTAGTATAGTTATATTTAGATTAGCATGAACATAGGCATCATATATAGCTCTGATTTCAGAATCTATAAAAAGCATGCTATAATGATGCCTTTTAAACATGAAAATTCCACTGACAAAAATACATTAGAGAATTAATAATGATGATGATGATAACTCAAATTTGTATAACATTTTATTCTTTATAAAATGCATTAACATAAATTATCTCATTTGTCCCTCACCAGTGGATGTGATGTAAAGGGAGTCCATACCTCTTCCAGAGTCAACAACTATTTTTCCCATATTCTTATTCCTTTTTTCCCCCCAATCTCCTGTCATTTCTGCCTTCTAGATGGGAGAATTGCTTTTTTTGTGGACAGAAGTGAAAAGAAAAAGAAAATCATCAAAAACTGTCTACCTTTTCATGGGTACCCCCTGTCAGATTTCCCTTCTCCCAGAAGGGCATCTTTCAATATCTTTGGTAATTCCAGTCCCTGGCTAATATCTCTAGCCCCTGCTTTCTAGGACTCCTGAGTCAATGAGGAACATCAATACCCTGTCTTATCTCCTGCTGCTAATATACATTGTCTGGCCTTTGACAATTGGGACCAAGATTGCTTGTGATTGCATTCCTATTGCTTGGTGACTCTAAGGCCTCCAGGGGTGGAGGGGAGGAGAGGGAGGGATGTATGGCTGTAATTGGCTGATTTCTAAGTCAAACAATAGGAGCAGAGGGGGTTTATGTAGCTATATTGCCTCTTCCTGCAGTCATCTTGCAGAAGACAGCTTCTATCCTCTCTCACCACTGATGTGGCCCATTAGCATTTAAGTATATGGGCAAAGGTATTTGTCTGGGATGTTAGTGGGCAGTTAGGGGTCTTTTCTTCAGAAAGATTGGCAGATGTTGTACAAATAATCCGATTTATTTAGGCAGGTCTTGATAGTCAGACTAGATAACCACTAATAAGTACACCTGGCAAATATCTACTACTGATATAGCAGAACCATCTCTGATGGCAGTTGCTGATAGTAGTAGCCCCCTTTACACTGAATATTTTGTGAGTTGGACCCCTAAGGACCAAAATCAGACACATACGTTTAGAGCAAAGATCTCAAACACAGCTGTTGGCCCTACCTGGGAATCATTTCTATGTGGGGGCCAGAAAAAAAAAAAGCTCCTCTCTTTGCTTTTCTAGGAAGGTACAAGCTCTTTTTGTATGTGAAGGGGAGAATAACAGCACTGCATTTGTAGCCCAGAATCTCTTAAGAGAGAATGTTATATATGTTATTTTATGCCAAGGTAAAACACTGTTTTTATGATGGCTGCTTTTGAGTTTAGAAAAGTTAATGCAAATATTTTCATTGGCATTGAACTTGTAGGCATCTCTGCATATTGTGTATGAAAGTATGTGAAATATTAAAAAAAATTTCCTCCCAGAGTATCCAATCTAATAACATCTTTATCACTGATTCCAGGTGGCATAGTGGGGAGAGCACAGGATACCAAGAAAGGAAAACATTTGAGTTCAAATCTTGCCTCAGACACTTACTAGCTATGTGACCCTAAATAAGTCACTTAACCTCTTGGTGCCTCAGTTTCTCCATGTGCAAAGTAGGGATGATAATAATTGTACCCACCTCGCAGGATTGTTGGGAAGATCAAATGAGGTAATATATGCAAATTGCTTTGCAAACTTTAAATCATAATATAAATGCTAGTTTTCACCATCAGCATCATGTTTGTAAATGTCACAACCAATTATAGGGGCTTTGGACAAATTATCTCCAGGGCTCTGGTAAATTGCAAATTGTATGCCCTCTTAAGGCAGTCAGCAGGTAATAGTGAGTAGAACTTGCCTTGTTTTGAGGGGACACAGAGATATCCATGAATGAGGAATTGGCTGATAATGATACCTGACATTTAGATAGGTTTTAAAATTTTCAAAGCACTTTGAATATGTTCTCTTATTTTGACTCATGGAATGTTACTTCTAGAAAGACTTCTAAAAAAAAAACCTTAAAATAGCTGTGTGACCTCGGGCAAGTCACTTAACCCCTATTGCCTCACTAAAAAAAGAAAGAAAGAAAGAAAGACTCTTAAAAGTCATCCAGTCCAATTCTCTTACTTTCCCCTATAGTAGGGTCAGCTATACCATTGTAGCTGGACTTGCAAACCGCAGGATATTAGTTTGAAGAACTTTAACTTTTGCCTTCCCAATCAAATGGGAAATCTAGAATCACAGAACCTCAGACTTGGTTATACCTCTAGTACTACCCTTACCTGAGACATGAATACTTTCTCTAAATGGCTAATATATCCCTTCCTACTCCCATTAATTCATACAAGAAATTAAGTAGGTGCTCCCTGTGTTCCAATTCCTTTTGGCAAGACATTCTATTAATCAACTATGGCAGGAAAAAAAAATATGTCTGTTAAAGTACATTCTGGATCCCTAACCCAGTTCTTGTGTCTTCTATGATTAACTGTACCTATAGAAAATTGTCTTCATGTTTTTCTAGGAGCCTTTTCATCCTTTCTTTGACACTGTGAAGGATGATGCCCTATGGCTTTGGGATTTGATGACTGAAGTAGTTTTCTGTGGGCTTAGCTCCTTCTGGAAACATAGCCAACACACCCTTGCCCTTTGCCTAGTGTCCTTCCATTCCATTCTGTCCATTCCTTTCACTGATCTTTAACACCTAGGTCATAATGTTGAGGCCTAGCTCTTCTTGGTCCCATAAAACCGGCTTGCTTGTCTAGGTCATGTTTTGTTGCAATGGACCCCTAATGAGCTTTCCCTTCCCCATCCCCCACCACCTTTATATGCTACCATCTTGGTACCTGGTAGTACCAACCTTCCTTCCTACTCTTTGTACCACACACTTTAGATCACAAGTGTTTGTTTTCTAGGGTTTATTCACAAGGAAAAAATAGTAAATAGAAGGATAGAGACTAGGATTATAGTCAATTAAAAGTGGATAGATGGTGTGTGTGTGGCGGGGGGAGAGGGTGGAAAGAGCCAGTTTTGGATTCAGAAGTTCAAGGTGATCTTGTATAAGTTACTTAACTTCTATAAAGCTGAATTTCCTCATCTAAAAATGAGGAAGTTGGGCTAGATGATCTCTTATGTTTCATTCAGATTTAAATCTTATAATCCCATAAGAAATTCATTCAGACATCCCTGCATTTTATTTTTACAAAAAGATGTTTGGATCTGAGTTGTTGCCATTTTTTAAAGCATATTTTTAGCCTCAGCTTAAGATGATTTTATTTGGTGTACATCTTAGGGCTGCCTCTCTAATTCTTTTGTCTCATGTACAAAAGTTAAAATCTTAAAAGTCATTTATTCCACATCACATATTGATGTGATACCAGAGATGGCCTTTGCTCAGGAATCCCACAAGGAAAATATCTCCTTTCTAATCCCTAATAAACAAAGGTTCATACTTTTAAACAATTTCCCTTTGTTGATGCTATAAGGCTATGAGTAATAGAATGCTGTAGCATCTGAAGAACCAAAGATGAGGCTCACTCAAAGGGCAATAGAGAGGCTCATGGTGGGTAGGTGCTGACTCTAACACATTGCCAACTAATAATGATGCAAGAGAAGTGGTATAAAGTAAAGGTATCAAACACACAGCCCACAAAACTCCCAAGTGCAGCCTGAACCAGATTAAGCTATAATTGGTTATATATATATATATATATATAATATATATATTACATATATAATATATATAGTTATACATATTGGTTTTATATATATTATATATATTGGTTATATAAATAGTTATAATATAACAAAATAAATAAGTAAAAATATAACAAGACATAGATAATATTACATTTAAAAACTAAGTCAATGTGTGGCCCATAACATCCTTATGTGTGATTTAGCAACCCCTGTTTCTATTTGAATTGGATACCCTTGGTATAAAGAATGTCCTCATACAGATGTAGGTAAGGGCAAGGGCCAAGCAATAGATAGGCTGTGCAGTCTGCTGGTATCCACACAATGTCAGGAGAATTATAGGAAGGACTCTAGCATTCAGGGTAGACTTCTTGTGAAGGGTTACTGGAGGATATGGACAAGAGCTGTATAGGAGGATAGAGAATGGATGGATTTTGGTCTACATCATTGAAGGGAATGTGTTCATTCAAACCCTCCAGAAAGCCTAAGCCACACTTGGAACTACTTCTACCATAGACTATTCTGGATTTATGTGATTAATGCTTTTCACCTTCCATTGAAATATAACTATCTATCAGTAAATGCTCCTTATGTGTACTTATAGAAGGTACATTAACTGTATTCATATATTGTGGCATAGTGGAGATAATACCTGAGATGGAGGCAAAGGACCTGGATCTGAAACCAATCTGGCACTCACCTCCTTTGTAATCTTAGTTAGGTAAGTCACTTCACTTTTGTAGATTTCAGTTTTCTCATCTGTAAAATGGGAAGGGTGGATTAGATGATTTCTGAGAATTTGATAACTCTCAGCTCTGATTAATGCACAATGCACAAGGTGAGAGCCTCTAATTGGAAATCTGATAGAAATAATTGTCTCATCAGTAGAATATCTAATGACATATTTGTTCTGTGCTAAACTTTAGGTAGCTACTACTGGACTTTGAAAGAGATCAGTACCCAATTAATGGGAGAGAAACCGCTGTACAATGTCAATCTGTAACCAGTAAGTATTTTTGGTTGTTGTTTGTTATTAAGTCATTTTCAGTCATGCCTGACTCTTTGTGACTCCATTTGGAGTTTTCTTGGCAAAGATACTGGAGTGGTTCCCCATTTCCTTCTCCAGCTCATTTTACAGATGAGAAAACTGAGGCAAATGGGGTTAAGTGACTTGCCCAGGATCACACAGCTAGTAAGCGTCTAAGGCCAGATTTGAATTTAGGAGGATGACTTTTTGTAACTCCAAGCCCAGCATTCCATTCAATGAGCCACCTACTAAATGTACCAGGCACTGCCTGAAGCACTAAGAATGCAAAGGCAAAATAACTCCTTCCTTCAAGAAGCTTACCTTCTAATGGAAGAGAAAACATGTAAATAACTAGGTACATACAAGATATGTACAGAGTAGATAGAAGGTAGTATGAAAGGCGGAAGATAATAGCAATTGGGAAAACTGGAACTATAGAAGTTACACTTTGAGCTGAATCTTGAAAGAAGCTGAAAAAAAAAGAGACAGATTTGCTTTTTCTTTCTGTTTCAAGGAAGATCCTTGCAATTGCTGTTTACTCAATTAGAAATCCTGAAAATTTCCGAACTATTTGGTTAGATTCCCATTTCCAACTGAAGCCTCTCACAGTTTAGACACAGTCCTAACACAATTCCCATGCTTTCCTTTCATAGTATTAATTTTTATATTTAGTCATCAATCTATCATCCAACACTGATTGTCTATTAGGTGTCAGGTGCTATGGGGATACTAAGCAAAAGTGAAATCAGTCCCTGTGCTCAAAGAGCTTATGTTCTATTTGAGGAGACAATATGCACCTGACTTACATATGTGCTAAGCATATACAGAAGAAATACAGGGTTATTTTTTGGAGGGAGAGGCACTAACAGCTGGAAGGGGTGAAAAAAGGCCAGGGATGTAGAAGGGATGGGGTTAAAAAGAAATCATGTCAGTCTGTGGAGAGGAGCCAAAAGTAAGACATTGTTTTGTTTGGGGCCTGGTAAGATTTCAACTCCCAAAGGGTGTGTGTTTGGCAACACTGCTTCTCCCTCCCAAAGGAGAAGGAAGAGATTATACCTGATTTGTTTTTATTTGTATTTTTCCTGGAGCAATTAGCCTTAGTCTTACACCTGAAAGGAGCAGGAAGGGATTGTTTTCTTTTTGTCTATTTATTTCCAGGGTTTAACACCAGGCAGGGCCCATAGTAAACTCTTAATAAATGCTTGTTGACTGACCAGGGGAGAGGGTAAATAAAGTTTTCAGGCAAGACAAGTGTCTTTGCATTTTCAATCTCAAGGCAGAATTGCTGTGCCTTCCTTCAGTTCCCCAGTTAGAAAAGGCAGGGTTGGCCCTTTTGTTGAGTTTCCAGACATAGTTTGCTAAGTAAAATTACAGGCTATGAAGTGGAGTCTGCCTCATTTAATTTGTGGTGCCAGGAGAAACAATCCCCTGTGAAAATGTAAGCGCCACATTGTTATTTACCAGGGACGTTGGATCTCAGCCTAATCTTTGCTAGTGCCAAAAAAAATATTGCCTTTTTATTCTCGTGTCCCTGAGATCTTTCCTGTTCAAGTCTCACCAAAGAGCATGTGTGGCTTGTTGTTTTTATTCTGTCTTCTGGCTGTGTGTAACACGGTCTGCAAAGTAGGAAAGGCGGTAACACATGAAGCTTGTCTGGGTCAAAGTATCACAGATTTAGTCCTACGCCTGAGTAAATTCTTTTGGAATTGGTCACAGAAGTTGATTCTTTGGAAATAGGTGGATGAATATGGAGAAAAGTTTGCCATCCAATAAATAATATAATAAATAGACTTAGAGTTAGAAGAGAATTTTGAGGTCATAAAGTCCAATGTCTTCATGTTACAGATGAGGAAACTGAGGCTTAGTCAATCAGTCAATAAGTACTTAAAAATTGAGACATCACCTTGCCAACAATGTTCTGTACAGTCAAAGCTATGGTCTTTCCAATAGTAATGTATGGCTGTGGGAGTTGGATTATAGGGAAAGGTGAGCACCTCAGAATTGCCACTTTTAAACTGTGGTGATGGAGAAGTTTTTTGAAAGTCCCTTGGATAGCAAGGAGATCAAATCAGTTGATACTTAAAGAAATCAATTCAGGCCATTCACTGAAAGGTCAAATGCAAAGTTGAAGCTTAAATACTTTGGCCACATCATGGGAAAAAGGGATTCATTGGAAAAGACCTTGATGTTGGGAAAGATTAAAGGCAAAAGGAAAAGGGGACAACAGAGGATAAGATAGATAATATCATGGAAGCAATGAACATGAACTTGGACAGACCTTAAGAGATAGTGCAGGATGGAAGGGCCTGGTGTGCTATATGGTTACTGGGATTATGAAGAATTGGACACAACTGAACAACAGCAACAACAACAAAGTTCCAGGCATTGTATTAAGCACTAGGGATACAAAGAAGCAAAAATATGCTTCCTGTCCTCAAGGAGTTTACAATCTAATTGGGGCAGGGGTGGGGGAGATAACATGCAAATAGCCATGTAGATATAGACTATGCAATTGGGAGATAATCTCAGAAGAAAGACACTGGGAGGGTGGTGGCCTAGATGGGACAAGGAAAGGCCTCCTGCAGAAGGTAGGAGTTGAGTTGAGTCCTAAAGGAAGCCAGGGAAGACAGGAAGAGCATTCCAGTCTTGGGAGACAGCCAGTGAAAAGGCAGGTAGTCTGGAACAAGGCCCTTATTATCAGATCATGGAATATGGGCAGGGGAATAAAGTATAAGAACATTGGAAAGACAAAAACCAATGACGATTTTGTATTTGATGCTGGAGGCAATAAGGAGCCATTGGGGTTTATGGAGTAGAGGAGTGACATGGTCATTTGTGTATTTGTGTGCTTTAGTAAGATTACTTTGGCAGTCAAGTGGAGGATGGACTGGATTGAGGAGAGACTCAAAGCATAGAAACCAACCTGAAAAATATTGTAATAGTGAGGTGATAAGGGCCAGGACCAGGTAGCTGTGTAAGTAGAGGGAAGGGGGCATACATAAGAGATACTGGGAAAGTAGAAAGGACAAGGCTTAGAAAAGTTGTGACTGGCCCTGGGTCTCAATGCTACTAAGTGTCTGAAGCAGGTAGGATTCAACTCCAGGTCTTGCTAACTCTAGTGTTCAATCCATGACACAATCAGAGACCCCTTGGCATGTCCACATATTCAAGATTACAAAAGGAATTCTGAAAAAGTCTTAGAGTCATTTTTACGAAGGTCAGTTATAGTTGTGTTGATTAAAGCTTGACGTTGTGTAATCAATTTTTTTTTGTTAGACAGAAACCTTATCTATGTGAAAAAGCATATTTGATAGGTGAGAGGGCTAATTTATTAAAACCCCTGACCAGAGTTTGACTTACTGCAAAATTTGGGCAGCCGGTGGTGGTGCCTAAGGAAGAAGATAATAGTAGTAATAATAATGAAAATAATGATGATGATAGATTGATAGTATTTATATAGTGCTCAAAGGTTTAAAAAGTGCTTTACAAATACAAATCTTCACAACAACCTTGAATGGTAAGTGCTATTATTATTCCCATTTTGCAGATGAGGAAACTGAGACAAGTGATTTGCCCAGGGTCTCACAGCTAGTAAGTATCTGAAATTGGATTGGAACTCAGGTCTTCTTGATATTAGGTCCAGTACTCTGTCTGCTGCATCACTGCACCAACCAGCTGCCTCAGCTCAGAAGGTAGCTGGGGAGGTGATATTACTGGGCAAATATGTAATGTAATGTGTATTGCAAAAATGTAGTAGTTGATACCTAATGGAAATGGATGTTTGACTGATCAATTAGGCAGCTTAATAACCTAATTAGTGAGCATTTTTAAGGTGAGAGATAGATGAATCAGGTCTGTCTCTATTTTCTTCCAAGCTCTCAGAGGGATTTCCTTAAGCCCAGATCTAACCATTGTCACTTCTCTACTCACCAAACTCCAGTGGCCCCCTATCACCTCTAAGACCAAACATAAACTCTGTTTAGCTTTTAAAGCTCTTCACAACCTGGCCTCAAATGACTTTTTTAGCTTCATTGTACATTATTTTCCTTTCCACACTCTGTGATCCAGATAAATTGACCCTCTGTTTCTCACATATGGCATTCCAAGCTTTTGCACCGGACATCCTCCGTGCCTAGAATTCAGTCCTTCCTCACCTGTGCCACTTGGAATCATCTTCCTCTAAGATGATGTTCAAGCACAACTTTCTACATGAAGTTTTTCCTGACTTTTCAACTGCTGTTGCCCTCCTTCCCTAACCAGATTTTATTTATTTGTATCTATTCTTTTTATACCCTGTATACACACATACAGACATATATACATATACACAGATATCTATATCTAGAAATAGAAATAGATGGAAATATATAAATATACTATACAGGCATGTATGTATATGTGTATGTCATATGATACAATATAATATGATATAATATGGTATAAATAGTATAATACAGTATAACAATATAATATAACACAATGTAATATAAATATCAATTCCCCAGTTAAAAATGTAAAATGCACTTCTTACAAGTAGGTATTGTGTCATTCTATTATTTGGAACCCCAATGTCTATCACAGTGTGTAGCACATAAATGCTTATTGATTGATGGACATTGATTGATATATTTATGAATATTTGGCAGTTAAACATTCAGAATAAGAATTCTACTAAAATATATATCTGATACAAAGAACTAGAATCTGTTTAGGTTACCTGGGAAAATACATTTTTATTGTATTTGGTTCAGTTATGAGAACAGGCATATAACATTAGATTGTTTCTTATGGGATTTTTTTTTTAAATCTATGCTTGACAAACTATTTTGTTTGTGTAAGGAACTTCTGGGGGGATTTCTTCAATCAAAGAATATCTGCAACTCTTCTTCAACTTAGAGTCTTGGAGAACGGCTGGGGGTGCGAGAGGAGATGACACTATCAGAAACAGGGCTTGAGCTCAGGTCTTCCTGTCTCTGAGGCCAACTCAGTCCACAGACCCAAAATATTGTATGTTTTATGCAAAATCATTTTGGGGTCAAGTTAGCTAATTTGCTGGAAACATCAATGCCAACTTTTCAACCAATCATCATTAGGAAATTAGGAAGAGTTTCAATTATTATGTGATGAATTAATACAAAAATATTCTTTGTATCAAAAGGGGAATAAGTAATTCTAAGGGACCAGTTAGCTATTTTCCTAGAAGCATCATTGCAAATACAACAACCACCATCATACGCTATTGGGATTGGAATTTTATTTGTTTAATAATGAATATACTATACTATAATAAAATATACTATACTATACTATAATATACTAAACTATAATATAATATAATATAATATAATATAATATAATATAATATAATA
>NW_020954626.1:5311034-5329524 GCF_900497805.2 Vombatus ursinus
TATAATATAATATAATATAATATAATATAATATAATATAATATAATAGATGCCTTGTATCAATGGCAGAACGAATAACTTTTTTTTCCTACTATTATGTTGGCTATGTACCTTTTAGAAAGATGCCAAGCTAAAATTGAGGCTTCTAGGGAGATTATGAGTATTGCTGGATGATTTAGGAATTAGTTATTGCAGAAAAGGATATTGTTCGGTTATATCTGTAGTTTCTAGAAATTAAAGTTATTTCACCAGGCCTTCCACTGGGTGAAAGTGATGTTGCTGCTTACTTTGTTGATGAACTTAAGTATGCTGTCATTTAATGAAGCTCTCAGTATACTTACACTGAGAAAGAAAAAAAAATCTGGTATGTTTTAAATGGAATTTATGTTATTGATAAGGCCACAATCACAACCTAATGATATCTAATGACAGTGACTACAGCATAAAGGAGAGGAAAATGCTAGCTACTTTAGGCATATATATATATTTCTGATTAATTAGAGCATTTTCATTAAGCATTGTGGGGGAATATTCTGTTTTTAAGCCCTTGTGTCTAATCTCATGCATGTTTTTGTTTGGCACAATGGGGCCAGGTTTCCAGGGTCCCTGAACTTCTGATATTTGAGTCTATTGCAACCTTAATTGAACATTCTGACTAAAATGAAAAGATAGATTTACTATTGGGTGAGTCTAGTTTAAAAACTTGGGATTAGGTACAAAAGGCTAGGGATAAAGGCCACCTTAGGTTAGCTTAAATGCTTTTGAAATAATTGTTTTCGTACATGTTTACACACAGATATATTAGCAAATTACAATTGCTATTTTTTTTGAAAAAGGTCTTAGAAATGAGTCAATTTACCAAGGTCAGTTATATTTGTGTTGATTAAAACTTGATGTTGTGTAATCATTTTTTAAAGACAGAGACTCCTATGTATGTGAAAAAGCATATGTGATGTGTGAGAGGAGGGGGCTAGTTTATTAAAACCCCTGGCCAGAGTTTGACTTACTACAAAACTTGGGCAGCTGGTGGTGGTGGCTAAGGGAAACGGTAATAATAATATACGCGTGACCATACCTCAGAAGGCATCTAGTACAATTTCCTTCACAGATGAGGAATATGAGGTGCAGGGGGATGAAATGACTTGCCAAAGATTATATAAATTACATGAGCAGTGGGTCTTAAATTTAAGTCCTCCGACTCCAAAGTCAGGGCTCTGTCCTCTATAAGATCAAATTTCTCTAAAAACAAAACAAAATACTATATCCTTATCTATCAACACCAAGCTCTAGTAGCCTTCTTACCCTAGAAGATCCCTGCATGCCAGAAACCTGTTCATGCTGGAAGACTCGCATGTTGGGATATATGTCCAATTACGAGCTTACTATGTCAAATGATATAAACAGTTTAGGCAATTTTCTTGCATGATTCCAGACTGATATCCAGAAAAGCTGACTAATTTACAACTCTACCAACAGTATGTTATTATGCCTCCTTTCCTGTAACCTCTCCAATATTGATGGTTAACAGATTTTGCTAATATTATTTTTAAATCTTATTTTATTGATATCTTTTGTTTTTCTACTTCATTTCCAAATGTAATCTTCCCTTCATTTCTCCCCTATATACAACGGTTATTGCTTGTAACTTTTTTTTTAAAGAGAGACAAAAGAAGCTATTCATCAGGACCAACACATTAACCAAGTCTGACATTACAAGCAGCATTCCATACCTGTAGTATTCTACCTCTGCAACAAAGAGAGGGAGTGGTATTTTCTTAACACTTTTCTGGGGTCAAGCTTTGTCCCTGCCTTCTTAAAACACACACACACGTCTGTATGTGTGTATATGTATATATACATGTATGTGTATATATGTACATATACATATGTACACATACATACATATCCATATCTACCTATCTAGATGAATTTAATTTATGTAGGAGATTTGCCCCCAACCAATGCCTCATTGTGGTGGACAGGAGGTACTGGGTACTTGAAGATTGTACCAGGGGAGTTAATTAAACAATAGAAGGTCTTACCAAACTTCAAGCAGTTATGGGCCCAATGATAACTTGTATGTCTGTCATCTGAAAACCAATCTAGATAATTTAGGAGAGGCATATCACTAGAAGGTGATGAAATTTTTTTTTCAGCTGATGAATTGTTTTCAACTACAGCTAAAAATCATGAAACAGTCTTCTTAGCACGGGGTTGTCTGCATTGGTAGAAGGAGTAATAAGACTGGAAAAAGCCACAGATCCTTGAAGTATCGATGGCAGTATTCCTCGTATTTGCTTTATTGAAAAAAAAATCCATTTTCAGCCTGCTTCTTTTTTCTTCATTTACCTCTTCTCAAAAAGATGGAGTGGAGCATGTGTGTCAGATGCATGACCTCCTGTGCAGTGCAGCTTGTCTGTTTCTCTACAGAATTAATTATAGATGACATTTATATAGTGCTAGAGAGAAGGCTGAATGCAACCACCTTCTCACCCTACAGAACATCATTTTCTTTTCTTTCTTTCTTTCTTTCTTTCTTTCTTTTTGTTTTGCTAGGCAATCAGGGTTAAGTGACTTGCCCAGGGGTCACGCAGCTAGTAAGTGTTGTGGGTTATGTGTCTGAGACCGGATTTGAACTCAGGTCCTCCTAACTCCAAGGCCAGAGGTCTATCCACCGCGCCACCTAGCTGCCCCCAGAACATCATTTTCTTTACTGTTACAATCAGCGTCCTTTAACATGTATGCACCATTTTCTGTTTTGTTGTTGTTATTGTTGCTGTATTTTCCATGATTTCTGCTATATTAATGCAATGGAACTGCAAGCACCTCTTTATCAGCTTAGACATTCCTCTCACTTGGAGTAGGTTTGTTTGTTCATAAGGAGTGAAGGAGGAGCATTCCTCATTACTTCAGAAATATGTATATACAGAAGCTCAAAGCCTAGGAGGTTTATTGCCAGCTGCATTTGCATGAGAAAGGTAGGAATTTAGAACCGAAGAGATGAGGTGTGAGTGTAAGCTTTGCTGATCAAGTTGGCTTTTTTTTTTATTCTTACCTTCCTCAACTCATTTATTTACACAGCAGATCTTCATGACTGAGAGATGCCGTGGGACCTCAGAACCACAAAGCACTTTGTAGTCTACTGGAGTATATCCACCAAAATGGTCTGAGAGGGACTGTAGGTTGACGATCATGACCGACTAGAGACAAAGGAGACTTTCTAATCCCAAATCAGATAGAAACCTTGTACAGGGACTTGGATTGTCCAAGCAGGAGGAAGTAAGTGCAAAAAATAAACTAAATGTTTGCAGATTCTAATTAGCTGGCTGCCTTGTTTACATGGGGCTAAGACTGTGAAAGCTGACAGACCACTCACTCTCCTTGTGGAAAGAAAGCAGCTGAAACATTTTCTTTGTCCAGTGCCTGTAAAAAGGGTTTGCCCTTCATGTTAAAAGAATAGAAGCTTAGCCACTGTGATATAAGCAGAGGGAGAGAGAGAGAGAGAGAGAGAGAGACAGAAAGAGAGACAGAGAGACAGAGACAGAGACAGAGAGACAGAGAGACAGAGAGAAAGAGATGATAGAGCCATCTTTTCCTCTTGTGGCAAAAGAGGTAGCCCTCGGCTGAAAATTATAAATGATGGCTCCAGAGGTGAAAGTGAGGCTGGTGACTTTGCACAGCCCTACCTCACTCAAATCCAATTCACTTGCATGTCATGACATCACCATCCTGAGGTCATGGGAGGCATTCAAGTGTGTCAGCATCAGCTACTACTTTGAATGAGGAAGGAAATGAAGCCCATGATCTTGTGAGTTTGAAAGGTCTAAAGGGCCCCTCTTTATGTTTTGGTGTTCCCAAGTCCGGTCTTGGAGCCAGTACAGCATCAATGTCTGGTGGAACAAGGAGCAAACTTTGGGAGAGACACTTTGGATCCCTAGCCCAGAAGTGGCTGAAACTTGGACTCATATGGAAACCATGCTGCATTTACATATGAACTCAGTGGGATCAATACTGTACAGAAATTAAATTAAATTTTGATCCTCTTCCTCTAGAGACCTGGATCTCTGAAGAGACCTAAAGGCAGTTAGGTAGTTCTATTAGATAAAGCTTTGGGCCTAGAGTCAGGGAGACTCATCTTCATGAGTTCAAATCTTGCCTCAGACACTTACTAGCTGTGTGACCCTGTGTAAGTCATTTAACTTATGTTTGCCTCGATTTCCTCAACTGTAAAATGGGGACAATAGTAGCACCCTTGTCAGGGTTGTTGTGAGGATTAAATGAGATAATAATTATAAAGCACTTAGCATGGTGCCTGGCACATAGTAGGTATTTAATAAGTTCTTATTATTTTACCCTTCCCTAGGAAATATATGAGAGAATAAGTCCCTAAGGAGTCAAGGTCAGGCAAAGCATGCTTGTTCTTGCTACAACTTTAAAGCAAATATCCCTTTGTAAAATCTAATATGACATCAAGTGATTAAATGGAATTGTGGGTGCTAGTCATTGGCCTCCTAAAATGGGGGAGGGGATAGAGCTAATGGGGGTTCAAGTTGAGAGCAGAGAAAAGAGATACTAGGTAACCTAGAACCCTGAGGGGGCAGATATAGCAGGTTTCACCCTCAGAGAGTGGAGCCAAAAGCATACATGTTACACTATAAAAAGGTATATATATATATATATATATATATATATATATATATATACATTGGATCAGATTTCTCATAAAATTTCATTTTTTACTATTTTATATTTGTTAACAGTATGAGTTAGGAAAATAGCAAAGATATCTCAAGAGAGTGATCCTATTTTCTGGTTTCCACAATTGTCTGGCAATAGAGTGAAAAGCTTTGCTATTCTTAGGTAAACCTAAGGATTTTTTGAAATGATTTGTTACTGAAGGCAGAAAAATATGGCAGAACACATCAAAAAAGAAATTGTCTGCATGCACAATAGTTTGATTTTTGTAAGCAACTAGTGAATGTGGGGCATCCTTAAAAATTCCAGAAGATGTTCTTAATTTCTTCTTCTTCTTCTTCTTCTTCTTCTTCTTCTTCTTCTTCTTCTTCTCCTCCCCCTCCTCCTCCTCCTCCCCCTCCTCCTCCTTCCCCTCGTCCCCCTCTCCCTCCTCCTCCTCCTTCTTCTCCTTCTCTCTCTCTCTCTTTTTTTTTTATCATGGACCCCTTTGGTAGTCTGGTGAAGTCAATGGACTCCTTTGCAGAATAATGTTTTTAAATGAATAAACTAAAATACATGGAATTATAAAGTAAACAAATTATATTAAAAATAGTTCTCTCTCTCTCTCTGTCTCACTCTACACACACATGCACGCACACATACAAACACTAAATTCATGGACCCTAGTTTAAGAACCCGTACTCTGGGATAAATTGGTTTTAAACTTGGTGACATAAAATTTTATCAGTTGCAGTATTAGCATGTAACTACTTCAATCTCTCTTTATTCTGTTTAAATTCAGTGGGAACTTGACTTAATCATCACTAATATCTGCCACAATAGTTGTTGACAAGCAACAAGGAAAATAAATCACTTTAATCAGTTTTCAAAAACTGATGAGAACACAATGTGGTCAAAAATGAGTTCACTGGGAAAAGCCTCAGTATTTTCCTGCAAATTTGTGATTTGCTGATTTTTTTTCTGTAGCTATATTTGGCCTTCAAATCCTATGTTTAAAGTTTAAAATGCCAAATCTACTCTTCTGAAAATACTTGATCAATATTTTAAAATATCTAGTAACAAAAGTAAACATTGATTACTTCAGTTACTTACCAGTTTTAAAGAATGGGTCTTTACAAATCTTGATAGAATATATATGTGTATACATATATACATATACATGTACATATTCACATTTTCAATGATCATTTTGTCAGAGATGGTAATAGCTAGTGATCTTTTCATTAAGAACCATTCATAGAATATAGATGCTCCAGTTCAGACAGATATCTCACATAGTACTTTTTTATAGCTTCACATGACTTTACAAATAATTTAATCAGTAGTCTTTTCTGAACCATGCTATGTAATTCAGGTTCCCTGAAAGAGCAATATTGTGTAGATCTCTTTTTGTTTTCCTGGGATCATTCTTTTTTCACATTGTGTATAGATGTGCATTTTTAATTTTAAGATTAGCACACTGTTTTCTATTTATGTACTTTTTCACTACAGAAAGATCTGAATCCAAACCATAGGATGGCATCTTTAATAAAAACAGCCTTTGAGACTGTTATGTTTGCATTCATGTTTGTCTAGGCCAGCAATTCAGAAATTTTTTTGGTCTCAAGTCCTCTTTATACTCTTAAAAATTATTGAAGCCACTTTTATATATACTCTTTATGTACCTTTATATTTATATATATCAGAAATTAAAACATAAAATTTCAAAATATTTATATATTAATTCTTGTAAAATAATAACAAATCCATTAGATATTAACATTAATACTTTTCTCACTAATAGTTTTTGTTTTAGAAAACATATTATTCATAAATATATTAATATCCCCATGAAATATTAAATTCACAAAAATAATTCATTTCAAAATATTATATTCATAAACATATTAATATTTTATGAAAATGTTTTCCAAAACAAAAATAATTAGTGAAAAAATGTTATAGTTTTACATTTTTTTGCAAATCTCTTTAATGTCTGACTTAATAGAAGACAGTTGGATTCTTCTATCTGTTTTTGCATTCTATCTGTTGTAATATGTTGTTTTCATTGAAGAAAAAAACAGCCTTACACAGATATGTAACTGGAAATGGGACGAATATTTTAACAGGCCAATAATATCTTAGAATTATTATGAAAATAGCTTTAAATTAAAAAAAATACTGAAACTGTCTCACAGATTCTAATGGGTCCACAGACCACATTTTGAGAATTGCTAGTTCTAGGCTCTATATCTCTACTGTCTTATGACTTAGTTGTTATTATTATATTCTGTACTATATTCTGTTCAGTGAATTTCACTAGACTGGGGAGGTCTTCAGAGGCTAGAGGGATGCAATGTAGATAGATGTCTTCTCCTTTCCCCCATGGAAAAGACATTTCTTATCTGTAAGTCTGATAGTAATATAATGGGGTACAGGTGACATTAATGCACATACACCCAACCCTACTCTACCTTTACCATCTTTGTCGCACCTTCTTCTCCACTGTTATGTCTCCTGTTTACCATCTTCATCACTAATTCCATCTATTTCCTCATCTCTACTTTTTTTTGTTATTTCTCATTTCCTCTGTCTCCTATTGTTTTTTCAATGTGTCTCAACTTCACGCAGAGGCTAGCTTTTATTCAGCACTACCAGTTAATCTGGTTGCACTCCTCCTTCTATTTTATGCCCTGAGCATAGCTTGTCAGGTGTAAATACCTACATGCCAAACAGAATGGAATTTTTGGCAATGAAAATATATGCATTTATAAACAGATTCCTTAGAAATCCATGTTGCATTCCTTCCCTCCACCATGTATTGTGTAGTAGGTGGCTTTTTATCTTGCCTACCCCTGGTCCTATCTCTGGCTCAATGATACCTTTTTAAACTTTCTGCCCTGACCCCCCAAGGCAAAATAAATCCTGCCCCTTAGGATTAGTAGCATAAGATAAGGCAGTTTGTGGCAAGGATTCCATGCAGGAACTTTGTGCTTATGGGATTCATAAAAGTATAAATAGCTATTATGGAAGGGAGAGATTTCCAGTGTGGTTCTAGATGACCCCAAATACTCCAGCGTGGTTATAGCCCATCTGCAGATGTATGGTCAGTTCTCAAAGACAGCCTTTATTACATGAGGTCTTAGCTCATACCCATGAGTAGCCCCAGTCATAAGGGCAGAGGATAATTTTGATATGAGGGTCATCTTTTGTTCTTTTTTTTCTTAAGCAGATACTCAGGTAATCTATTGTAAAAGATTTTTTCCTTGTGAAGAGTTATGTGCCATGTGTCCCTGAGACTCCATTATAATCAGACCACATGATGATGGATACTATGGATAGACTCAATCCTAACATATCCACTAGATAAAAAATCATCTTCAGCCTTAGCTTTGTCAACAGGATTGATTTGCTGTCTAATTCAAGAATGAAACCAGATGATTATGTAGCAGAGGTGAATGAGCATGTCAGTACAAGCCAATATAAGGACTTTGGCCAAAACACAAAGTTTTCCTTGGAAAATATAGTTTTTTTGGGGGGGAATAACAAAACCCCTAATTCTAGATTTTATAATGCCTAAACTTGGCCCTAAAGATAAGAGGAGAAAATGTCTTCTTTCTAGACATGGGGAATAATGGGTACAGAAAATTGTGTATACTTTGAAATTTGATTTCTTTCTTACTAAACTGTTTTTTTTTACCTCTCTTTCTTTTTCTTTTCCTTTTTGTTGAAGAATAACTATGCTTACAAACTCTGTGTCCCTCTACAAGTCACTTAACCTTTCTCAGCCTCAGTTTCCTCATCTGTAAAATAGGGACAATTACACCAGTCAATAAATATTTATTAAGTCCATAAATTTATTAAACACCTACTAAGTGCCACGCATTTCACTATAAACATTGGGGATACAAAGAAAGACAATAAGGGGTCACTATTCTCAAGGAGCTCACAATCTAATGAGGAAGACAGCATGCATACAACTATAAACAAACTTTATGCAAGACGAATTGGAGATAGTCGATAAGGAAAGGCACTAGCACTTCTCTTCAATCGTTTTAGCCCTGTCTGACTCTTCATGGCCCCATTTGAGGCTTTCTTGGTAAAGATAGAGATGTGGTTTGCTATTTCCTTCTCCAGCTCTTTTTACAGATGAGGAAACTGAGGCAAATAAGGTTAAGTGACTTGACCAGGATCACACAGCTGGTAAGTGTCTGAGGCCAAATTTGACCTCAGGTCTTCCTGACTCCAGGCCCACACTCTATCTACTGTACCACTTACCTCCTAGGGTTGTTGTGAGGATCAAATGAGGTAAAATATAAAGTGCTTTGCAAACCTTAAAATGCAATATAAATGCTATTATTGTTACTTGTTATTGGCAGCTAGGTGACATGAGATCTAGACAGAACAAGAAAGACCTTAAAGCACTGAGTAAATGCTAGCTATTCTTCTTAATATTAATTATAATGTTAAAGTGATGGCTCACCAGGTAGAGGAGAGGAAAGGGATATATTCAGAGATGAAGAAGATATAATATAGCAATTCAAATTTTAAAAAGTAAAAATAAAGATGATTATGAAGTTACTTTATAACTTTAAAATGGTATAGGAATGTGAGCTATTTATTATTATTCCATTTATTTAACAAATGTTTATTGAGCACTGTCTGAGCATTTGGCAGGATAAAAGAGGGCATGGTTACTGTCTTCTAGATGCTGAATGAATTCTTGGACTGAACTATCAAAATACCCTCAGTGTAGAGTAGGGTATGGTACATTAGGATAAAGTAAGGTAAGGTAGAGTAGTGGAGACAGCTCAACTTTTTCTCCAGAAGATACTTCTTGACACAAGCAAACCCCTGGGGATACAAGAGAATCAGGCTTGCCAAGCTGGAGTGTTTAGGGACAGACCACATGGCTGCATAGCTAGTAAGTGAGGGAGCTGAGACTAGAACTAATGTCTCTTGACTCCCTGTTCTCTTCCCTTCCCACCACACCACCTACCTCTCTATGGGATTTCTCAAATTAATGCAAAACAAAACATCTTTCTGTATTAGTCAAGTATAAAAATAGATAATCAGGTTGAATTCAGTTGTATTATCTTCCCCATGTATTGCCTCTGTCTCAGCTGAAGATTTAGTAGAATTGCTCTTGGTGGTGATTTTTATAGATTGCTCCCCTGCGTCTTTGTTTTCAGAACATTTAGTCAAGTTTTTGACCATTTGTTCCCTTGATTAGTTAAAAGTCTTTAAAACTTTTGGCTTTCAAATTATTCCCAATAGACATATATGAATAACAGCATAGATTAGACTGTTTTTTAACTGGACTTTTGATTGAATTGGTACAAGGAATTTCTAGTGAGGAAAGTACCTTTACCAGTGATGATTAAAATTTTACAGTGTACAGTTATCTGAGGGCAGAGAGAGGTTAAGTGACATACCCATACATTATTATCAGAGAGAAAACTTGAATGGTCTTCCTGTTTCTGAGGCCAGCTATCCACGCTATCTACCACCCACCAGCTGCTTCTCATTTCACAAATAAAGACCAGTTTTAGAGGGTGTCCCAAATGCCAAAAATCAAGAATCTCTTACAATTTATACAGTTAAGATTCAGTTAGAATGGTGCAATAATTGAATTTCTTGAATACCTAAGTAGTTTAGTACAACAACTCTTTATCATTAAAAATTCACTTCAACAAAACAGAATGGTTTATTGAACTAAAAAGAAAATATTTTTTCACCATGCTTTTTGAAAATCTTTCTAAAATCTACTATATTTCAGGGACTATGTTAAATTTTATGTCCAGTTCAAATAATCTCATATGTCTGTTAGCATCTCTAGATCCCATCCCCTTCAAGTGGGGAGGGCAACCTATTATGAAGGGTGTGTGGGGAAGGGTGGGGGGATGGCCTTTAAAGTGTTTGACCTTGAAAATCACCATAGTCATGTTTCCATTGATATTTTTGGCATCACTGTCCTCAGTGACAGAGGCACAAGCAGGGGAAGAAGAAAGATCTGCCAATAGACAGCAACGTTTCTAAAAAAAAAATGCTCAGGACACTGTTGGCTCAGTACCCTGCTGGTAGACACTTCCAAAAAGTTTCCAACTGATAGTCTCAAGCACCAAGAAACTCCATTGTAAAGCAACTTCTAAAAGTCAAAGGGGAAAGAAATCATACTTTTACTCCTCATTCCCAGCATGTGGTGGAAAGTCAAAATGTCACATTGTTAAAGAGTACAAATAAGAAGTTGAATAGGGAAGTTGAAATTCTAATCTTTTTCTCCCTCTTCCCCTCCTTCCCACTCTCCCTCTCCCCATCTTTCTCCCTACTTCTGAAGAGGAACATCTTTTGTCCCATTCATCATTCCTCTTGTATTTTAAAGAGAAAAGGCAGAGATACTACCGAGGCTTTCTTTTGTTTTGTTTTGTTTTGTTTTTCCTAATGAACTTAGCTTCTAGTAACTAACTTAAGGTTAGTCCTTTTACCTGGGTAATTCTGTAGGTTATTGAGTTTTTGAAAATTCTAAAAATGTTCTTTATGCATTTTATTTAGCCCCTACCTCCCCCCATTGAATTCACATAGGTTCCACTCATTTTTCCCCCTACAATCCATGAGAAGAGAGGGCAAAAGTAGGGTGGACCAGTTTGATTAGTAGACAACCCAACTCTTTCATCCCTTCAAGAAGACAACAATTATTTATCGAATGTCTCCTCTATGGTCATGTATCTAGCTATTCTCTGCCTCCCATTTAGACAAAGAGAATATGGGATGCTGCAACGAGAAAGTTATGACTTTAATCCTGAGAATCTGGAAGTGAAATATAGAACCAGCAAGAGACAACCAGAGACTGTGATTTCTCATTCAGGTCAAACTATTGAAAAATAGCCAAACCAGGGTGAAGACCATGCTTGTCACCTATTATTAGCTCTTTTACTCTTAATACACATGTAAATACAGGAAAGATTTGTGATTTTTATTAGCTTGGATCTCCTATTCTAGTATGTCACAACCTGTCTATGGTTTGGTATATAAATCCTTGGGAACTTCCAGAGGCACACAGAGGTTAACTGAGTTACTCTGGGTCAAATAGATAATAATTGTCAGACAAAGAATTTGAACCTAGGCCTCCAAAGCCATCCTTTTATCCACTGTCATGTTGTCTTTCAATGCTGAATATCTGCATGATAAAAGATAAACTGCATATTACTGACAAAGCTTAGAGAAGGCTGCAAGAAGTATATGACAGTATTTGGGGAGGCTTCATGGAGCAATGGGACTTGAGCTGTGCTACTGAAAGATGCTTCGGATTTAAATATTTGGAGAAAAGAAGGAAAGGCATTACAAGTGAAGCAAACAGGTGGGTGAAAACATGGAGGTTGGAAAGACTATGGCATTCTTCTTTTTCAGGAATTATGTAAAAGGCATTTTATTTTTAATCATTTGTTTTTATCTGAAAAATGAAAGTTCACACTCAAATAAAAAGCAGGTATTTAGTAATATATTTGCTCATTACAGATTTTTTTTAAAAGCTCACACACTTCTATTTGATTTTTAGTGTTGATATTTGTATACATGATAAAGATCTGGGCAGTGAATATAAATATGTTCTCAGAAAAGCCTTTTGTTCTTGTTCCTATTAATGTGGCTTTTAAGGATACCAATGCTCCCCAAGGAAGTCATGGCAAATTCAAATATCATTCTTAAAAAAACAAAAACGAAAACAAAAAACCCCTTGGGAAATAATTAGGTCACAAATATGATCCATATTTTATAGATATAGAGATTTGGCATAGGCAAATTATATTAACTGAGGTCACACAGCTCTTTGGAAGATTCTCCACTAACAGAATAAGCTTTTTGATTTCACTGGCACTATAGCTACTTAATCACAGCAAAAAAAAAAAAAACTGCAAAAAAAAACACATTCAGAAGGAAAATAAGTTAAATTACACAAAAGCAAGATGCCCTGGGTAAGAGACACAAAGATTTTCATCCAATTACATTACAGCTGTAGTTACTGCCTTTAGTAGGACAAGAAATTATTATATGAACAGGGCTCCAGACAAAATGACTGAGCATACAGGGTCAAATGTCAATTTAACACAAAGACTACATACAGAACAATACAGACACTCAGGAATTCAAACAGGATGAGTGTATCACTTATATAATTCTAAGTATTATTAAACATTTCCTTTTATTTGAGAATCCATATAATAATTACAAACCATAATATACAAGCATGTATATAGAAAAGTCAGAGGAGCCAAAACACAAAACAATTGAATATGCACTCACTTGTCACTTTTAAAATACTATGCAACTACAAATATTTTAAAATTTAATATTCTACTCATAAGCTTTATTCTAGTATTGAATAAACTTGGGGAATTCAAATAACCAGCCATTTATTAACTATTTTTCAAACAATTAGTAGGTGCTTACCATGCTAAGAAATAATCCACTAACCATCAGTCAATCAACATTATCAGGAATAAAAAGTCATAAATAAACCTGATATAGAACATTTTCATCTATTCTCCCCAAATTTAGAATGTCTAAAGAAATATTAACTAATACTTTGGCTTTGTTTATTACTACTTGATGATCTTAGAAAAGTCACTTAATCTCTCTAGGCCTCAGTTTCCTCATCTGCAAAATGAAGGTGTTGAGTTGATAATTCCTATGGTCCTGATCAACTCTAAAGCCTTGATCTTTAAAAAAAAAATCTGCTAGTCCAAAAGTTTAAAGCAATCAAAAGGCCACCAGATAAGACTTTTAAAGGAAAAAAGTTTCACAGAAATAATTTGTATTGGGAAAAATGGGAGGGAAGGAGGAATGAAGTTAGGAAAGAAAGAAGTTAAAAAGTTAGGAAAATGTTAGTTTGGAAGTTGGGAGGTAGAGAGTTAGGAAGGAAGGAAGGAAGGAAGGAAGAAAGGAAGGAAGGAAGGAAGGAAGGAAGGAAGGAAGGAATTTTTAAGCATTTATTATGTGCCAGGCACTGTGTACTAGGGTCTTTACAAATATGCATTCATGTAAGAAATGCAAAGTATATTAGCATTGGGTGTATAGTATCTTTTGACTACAGTAATTCTTTTCCTTATTGTTCTAATCAGTATCCTAATGAGCTACTCTGTGAAATTACACGTTGAAATTCACAAAATAGGGCAGTATGCTACTCTGAGAGTGTTCAGAGTAGCCTCAAACATTTGGCAGGGAGAATAAAAACAACAAACAAACACATCTAGCTTTTTTTGTCAGCAAGCAGAATGGGAACAAACAGCGCTGACTTTTCAGCGGTAATTTTTAGCTACAGTGACTCGGCTTTAAATGCTCCAATTTAAAAGGTAAAGGCAGGAAACCAAATCACCATAATGGGATGTCAAGGTTTCCGTTTTCTAATGTATTTTGCCTTGATGCTGATTCACCTTGACAGACGACAGCAACAAGACCTAAAGTGATCCATAGATAGTAAGTCTTAAATAAGAGGAGAAATCTCAGCGTAGAATAAAGGGCCACTGTCTCCTAAAGCCCTTTATCTTAAGAGAAAGAAGAGAGCAAATCGTAATGATAAGGACAAAAATATATCTTGTGCTAATATTGGTGCCTTTCCATCCAAAAAGCATCAAGAAAAAACCTAAATTCCATGTATTGAATCATACAGAAGGAATATCAAAAGCAAAAAGCAGGTAGGTAACATATAAGATTATCAAATTAATAACATGGTGGAATTTAAAAAAAAAACCCTTAAAGAGAAAGGATTATAAAAAAAAGAATTAGGACAAAATAGGCCTTAAAGAAAAGTCAGCAGAAACCGAAGTAACTGAGGATTAGAAACTTTTAAAATTAAAGAAGGCTGAAAAAGAAGACAAATAGACTAAACAAAATGGCATTAGACACTAAATAAAGATTTCAAAGCATGTGATTTTGGGGGGATTGGGTTGGGGAAAGTCAGAATAAAGCAAAGAGAGAGCCACATTACATACCTAGAGTGCATAGTAAAAATAGAACTTTTTGAAAATAGTTATATGATAAAATGTCCCATCAATAAGAAGAATGTTTCCCACTGGGGCAAAGAAAACTGTTGCCACCTAATCCATTCCATTGTTTTGTTTATTGGTGGGGGTGAGCTAAAACATAAAGCAAAATGAAACAGAAAAATATAAAAGACCACATAAAAAAACTTTCAACCACTTTCATGATTATTTCTGCATTGCATATAGTTAATGGTCCCTTGTAAGTGACACTACTACTTTCGTGATTAGTCATTTTAAGGGGAAAAATCATAAAGAAAAAAAAATTAAGAAAATATGAGGTCAGGGGCAGCTAGGTGGTATAGTGGATAGAACTCCAGTCTTGGAGTCAGGAGGACCTGAGTTCAAATCTGGCCTCAGACACTTGACACTTAACTAGCTGTTAATAACATGGTGGAATTTTGGCAAGTCACTTAAACCCCTGATTGCCTCACCAAAAATATATGAGGTTCTTTCCAGCTTTAAATCTACAATCCTCTGATCTAAGTCTCACAAAACAGAGCTATCTTTTTATCAAGTGGACTTTAACCATTTTATGAAGTATCTCTTTTCATCCAACTGATTTCAGACAAGAATTACTTTTTAAAATATTAAACTAGTATATGATCTAAACATCTTGTAAATAGGCAAATTTTCTAAGTGTACATCTATTCAGTCCTAAAATGACCATTTCCCCCGCATGGCCAATTTTACCATCTAACTAAGCAAGATCACCTTCTGTGTCTTGTCTTTTGTCTTTGTCCTTGGAAAGAACTTAGAGCACTTTTTCAATTCACATGAGGAAGGTGACAGCAATTGTGGGGAGGAAAATTGCATCACTGTTAAAGCTTTATTTTAATGTGCATACCTGTTTCAAGGAAACAAACATACATAATCTGGAATTCAATAGAATAATTCAGAATTGTTTAGTGTATAGTTGGCTACGAAGTACATATTAAATGTCTGTTAAACAACTGGAGGTTTCTAGAAGTTGTGTACATTTGTAAAATTCTGATACTCTTATAATCATGAAGTTGAACCTAATTTAAGAGTTAGACTTTTCCTTGAAATAGCTAATTCAACAAGTCTCTTTGGGTCAACCTGAGTGGGATGTGTCCTTTCCCATTTTCTTCAAAGTAGTTCTGTTCAATTCTTCTACAGAAAGCAAGGAGAATGGGGTAATTTTCCACCTTTTCAGAGAGTTCTTTGTTGGTCAACTGAGTGGTAAAGATTGTGAAGATACGGCCAAAGACTAGGGCTGCTTACTAAAGAAATAAGGTTGTATTCCTAGTCTTTGAGAAAAAAGCTTGACAGTACTGGTAAGCACTGGTAATCTTCTAAGACCGGATCCAAAGTCTTGTCACCCCATCCAATGGCTTTCATCTTGCCTTTGACTTCCCATTGTTTTTGATAAGCCAAGACGTGGTTCAGAGGCCAAGAACAAGGAAATCTGTATGGAGAGTGAGTGATCTCCCCTACAGTAGCTTCATCACACCACTGAAGACACAACTCTGCTGTCAACAACATATTATTGGTTAATTCCATGTAGGCTTTCATTTCTGCTTTTTGGGCTTCATCCAACCCATCACTAAGAGAATGACCCTTGGATTTTACGAATTGGACTATTGGACCAAGTTCTGATACCACTTGATTTACCACATGAATAAAAGGTACTTCACCAGATGGAGACATTATTTGGCATTTTCTCTGCAAACCACTACGAGCCGCTTTCACACATTTGCAAAAAGGCCTGAATGGCAAGTGAAGAAGCATTATCAGAAAGCAAAATTTGTTCCCCTTTCAGCTGCTGATAAAATGTAGCATCTCCAGGCCAAGGTTCTGTAGCTGAGACCTGGAAGACTAAGGCTTCAACCATCACAGACTTACTGACGGTGCGGCCCACGTAGGCCTTACCTTGTCCCTGCTGCTGTTCCTCCTCCTCCTTCTCCTCTGCTGCCTATGACTGCTGGTACTTCTGGGCTTCCACCCTTGCCTGCTCCCAGCGCTGGGTCTGCGGCGCCAGGAGGAAGCGGGGCTTGGCTCTTGCTGGACGCTCTCTCTCCCCTCTCCCTGCTGGACTATGGCATTACTGGCACATAGTATGCACTTAAAAATACTTGATTGATAAGACTGGCCTCACTAGAATGGAGAATATCTATTGGCACATAAGTTTGGAAAGGTAATTCGGAGCAAGAAACAAACAGAGAAGAACTGAAAGGCTTTGCTGGCAGAGTAACGAAAATGATGAAATGGGGGTGTTTAAAGAAGATAAATCAATCAATAATTACTAAGCATTTGTTATGTGTCAGGCCTTGAACTAACTGAGCACTGGGAATACAACAAAGGGGAAAAGAGAGTCCTTGTACTCAAGGACCTCACAGTTTAATGAAAGAGACAACATGCAAACAAGTATCTACAAAGCAAGCTATATACACGACACGTGGAAAGTAAATAAAAGAAGGAAGGCACTGGAAATAAGAAGGGTTGAAGAAGGCTTCCTGTGGATATGAGTTGGGACTTAAAGGAAGCCAGGGAGGTCTGGAGTCAGAGCAGGGAAGGGAGAGCATTCTAGGCATGACAAAGAAAACTCCTGGAGTCAAGAGATGAAACGACTTATTAGTTGAACAGCCACGGGGCCAGTGTCACTGGATTGAAGAGTATGTGGTAGGGAGTAAGGTATAAGAAAACTAGAAAGGTAGGAGGCGACAAGGTTATGAAGGGTTTTGAATGCCAAACAGAGCATTTTGTATTTACTCCTAGAGGCAATAGGAAGCCATTGGAATTTATTGATTAGGGGTAGGTAATATGATCATACCTATTTTAGGAAAATCACTTTAAGTGGCTGAATTGAGAATGGATTGGAGTTGGAGAAATTTGAGGCAGGCAGTCTCACTAGCAGGCTATTGCAATAATCTGGTATAAGGTGATGAGGGCCTATATTACAGTGGTGGCAGCATCAGAGGAGTGAAGAGGCATCTATGTGAGATGTTGAAAAGGTGAAATTGGTAGGCCTTGGCAACAGCTTGGATATGGGGATAATAGATAGCAAGGAATCCAGGATATCTCTTAGATGGTGAACTTGAGGGACTAGGAAGATGGTATTGCCTTTTATAGTAATAGGACAGGTTGTAGGGGAAGGATTTAGAGGGAAAGGTGATGAGTTATGTTTTGGACATGTTTAAGATGTCTACTGGACATCCAGTTCAAAATATCTGAAAAGCAGTTGGAAATGCGAGGTTGGAGAACAGCAGAGAGATTAGGGCAGGAAAGATAGATCTGAGAATGACTCATCAGCAGAGATGGTAATTAAATCTATGGAAGCTGAGATTTCCAGGTGCTGTAGCATGGAAGGAGAAGAGGACAGAAGCCTGAAGGACATCTACAATAAGAATGTGGAAGCTAGAGGAGGATCGAACAAAAGAGACAAAGGAGAGGACAGATAGGTAGGAGAAAAACCAGGAGAGAGTGGTATCTCAAAAACCTAGAGAGAAGAGAGTATCAAGGAGAAGAGAGTGATCCATAGTGTCTGAGGCTGCAGAGAGATCAAGGACAATGAAGGCTGAGAAAAGGCCATTGGGTTTGGCAAGTAAGAGAACATAAATAACTTTGGAGAGAGCAATTTTGGTGGAATGGTAAGGTTGGAAGTCAGATTGTAAGGGGTTAAGGAGAGAATGAGAGGAGAAAAAGTGAAAGCACCTATTGTAGATGACCTTTTCAAGGTGTTCAGCTACAAAGGGCAGAAGAAATAAAGAATGATAGTTAGCAGGGATAGAAGGATCAAGAGAGGGTTTGTTTTTTTTTTTT
>NW_020954626.1:5329534-5342040 GCF_900497805.2 Vombatus ursinus
ATCTCAAAAACCTAGAGAGAAGAGAGTATCAAGGAGAAGAGAGTGATAATATAATATATATTATATATATATGGCTGTTTCCTAAGAAAAGAAATATGTATATATATATATATATATATATATTTGTCTTCTTTAAGACATGCCATGTCTAGGGGCTCTTTGCTAGTTCTTTCAAGTTCCCATTGAAATATTGTTCAATTTCAGATGTACTGAATCCCTTTTACCCTCCTGGATAAAGTCTTTCCCAATGTTTCTGCTCCTCTCAGAGCCATAACTAGGGCCGAGTGATCAGAGCTTTGTCCAGGGCACCAACATTTATCAGGTACCATTATATTTGCACTCTTTTTTTATGGAATAGAAACAATTGAGCTTAACACTATGTATCAAGAATAAGTTAAAAAGGAAGCTACTAGACAGTTTGTTTCCTCTCCATCTCTATTCCCAACGTCTTCAAGGCAAGTGGCACAACAGCATCCTTGCAATATTCTGGTGTCTCAGTCTACCTTCCATAGGTTGTTGCCCCAGTACCTCTCCCCACAGTTACAAAATTCATTTAAAACAGTTGATTCCAGGGCACTTTTCATGTTGCTGTCTTCAGCACATTTTGTGCTTCTCATCTCAGCTCTGTTCATTCTTTAGTCAAGATTCTTTTCTGCTTAGAACAATGACTATTCAAGGAATTTCTCCCATGTGTCCTTTATTTTCAGGACAGCATTTAGGTAGTCACTCTAGTATATAGTCTCAAGAAGTTACTCATGCCTAAAATGATCCAGTGTATGGACAGGAACATATTTGTGGGGGGTGGGAGGGTGTGTGCGTGCACCTATGGACTGGAGCAATGGTAAGAGGAAACAGGGAGCAGAACAGTTTGGGACTTGGAAAACAACCCAGTAATTTGAGGAAAGGGCCTTTTCCTGTAGGTCTCAATGCTTTTGTTTTCTTCTCTCAATCATTTCAATTGCTTAATCTTGCCGCTGATTCTCTCTTTGTACAGGCATCAGAACTAAAGAAATCACTTCAAGTTGCAGATGGAAGAATATGTTTGCAATGAAAAGAACTCCCAGAAGTGTGGCTTCTTTACACTAGGACTTTTTTTTTTCTAAAGCACAAAATGAAATATCCTTTCTGGAAACCTATGTTGTAAACACTTTCTAATGTTATCTATTAGATTTTTTTTAGAAGAACATGTTCAAAGATTATGAACTGAATTATCATTAGCAGAAAATGTAAGTTTTAGATCCTGAAACACAAATTGTAGATCTGGAAATCCTGAAAGCAGGCATAGTTTTGGAGAAGATACTGAGATGGGTGAAATTTGAACTTAGTACCCTCTATTCTTACTTATAATTTTGGTGCCACCATTAGTGCTCCTGGTTGGTGGGTCCCACTTGAAACTGATCTTTCCAAGCCTTGGCCCTTTCTTTCCCTCCAACTTCTCCTTTCAAGGCTTACTTGAACACATTCTATCTTGGTCTAATTTGAGAAACCAATACATGTCAGTATTATGCTCCACTAATCAGGGTGCCAATAGGCAGAAATGATGGGAACTTTGGGGAGGATTTTTGATAGAGGAGGAAATAAAAAAATGGATAGGCTGATATATGCCATATATTTGGGAAATATAGGTTTCAAAAAGTTCTGGAAAAAATATTGTTATAATGAAATCATCCCGAGAGGGATTAAAATGTATAATGAAATTTTAAAGACTCAGAGAAAAATAAATTCCAATGAAGAGGAAAAGAGGGATTTGTCTAAAGAGATTGACATGGATGTACAGGGGACTTATGACCAATGTAGTTTTGTTGTTTTTTTTTTTTAATGTCCAGAAGATGGAAGCAAGGGCAGAAAAAAAAAGGCTATTTTAGCTATGTGGTAGTAGTGGCGGTGGGGAGGTTAGAAGAAGAACAAAGCAGTATAGTTCCACTGCTTGAAAAGAATGAGATAAAAAGAAAAGAATGGTTAAAAAAAATAATAAATTAGAATGTTAAAAACTTAGACAACAAAGAATGGGACAAAAAGGATTAGGAGAGAATTGCAACCCAAGATAGGTGAGGAAATAATGGGAGAATTCATAGACACCCTCACGTGATTTATGTATAGTGATCCCCAAACCTTCTTCTGCTTGCATGGATGTGAAATTTATTATGGTAATAGTCTTTTTTAAAAAGCCTGTAAGGTTACTGAAAATATTGTTGAAGGACTCTGCTTGAAACAGCCTCTACTCAGGCTGCCTACACCAGTTTAATCCTCTGGATATTATAATATTATAATACTGTCCCCCACTGCCACCCCACTACATTTTATCAAATACAGTAAGTGTAAAGCATTACAAGAAATGAGAAAACCAATATTTGGCCCTTTGGACCCAATAATCACCGTAATAGCTAACATTTATGTGCTGCTTTTAAGGTTTGCAAAGATCTTTACATATAATATCTCATTTTATCCTCACAACCCTGGAAGGTAAGAACTTACTATCCCCACTTAACAGATGACAAAACTGAGGCTGAGTAAAGTTAAATAACTTGCACAGTGTCACACAGCTAGTATATGTCTGAAGCAGAATTTAAATTAAGGTTTTCCAGACTTCAAATCCAGCCTTTTTATTGACTACTTTTGATTACTTCTTAACTTGCCACATTACTGTCAGGGGAGTGTCAAGTTGGGGCTCCATTATGGAAGTCTTTCTCTTATGTATTTTGTAGAAATTCATGGGCTACCACTGCAGAGTTATTAAACAATAGTATTGAAGGCATACTTGCATGGTACACGTGGTAGAAAACAAGGGTATTATTTCAGGTATCTCTATTCAACGGTGATGGTTTCAACAACACACCACCTTCCGATATAGATATAACTACCCTAGCAATGTAGTACCATCAGGAAACACTTGTATTTTGCCCAAAGTCCTTCTATTTATACTCAGAGTGTTTCCCGTAATACTATCCCATTTAATAATAGCCAATCAAAGTGGTCTAGTTTTATCTTACACCCATCTTAAAAGGATTACAAAGAAACAGAAATAGACATAGTAAAAACAAACAAAAATCCTGTCAAAATTCCACCCTTCCAAAATCCCAAACTCCAAAAAAAGCAATAAACCATGTTAACTAATGAAATTACAATCATGAACAGCTGAGTACTCGGCAGGTTTCCAGGTTCACAGTTTTCACAATATACAAATTGAGAAACAGAGTACATAGTGGGTAGAGAATTGACTTCCTGAACCAGGATGATCTGCATCAAGTCCAATCTCCAACATCATTTTAGATGTATGACCCTTTGTAAGTGATTTAATTAACCTTAGTGCTCTCAGTAACTCTAAAAGTATAAATTGGAATGATGATACTGAGCTACATGGGTAGAGTGAGTTTATAAGTCCCTATAACCCCTGAAATCACAGGTACAGTCTCTATTCCAAGATTCCCATAGGATTCTACTTAGCAAATCAAGATATTGCTTCTCAACCATTACATAGGACCATCTAAGACTGCAAAATAGCATGAAGAAAACTTGAATTTATCTAAGTGTTTTATTGAGCCTATGTATCTTTGGCTTTCTCTCTCTGTCTAATGTATGTATTATATATTTTATCATTCACATTGTATAATATTATATCATATTATGTATATATAATATAATATATAATATAGTATGTATGTATACGTACATACACATGCATATATATCTTTGGCTGGGATGGAGTGTTCAGGAGGACAAGCATTTCTGGTGTGAGGGCTTGTTGAGCTGGTTATCCATCTTTGGTGTCCACTTGTCACCCAGATCTCACCTGTGGCTCCAAGAAGCTATAGCATGAGCAGCAGCCACACTTGGGTAAACCATTCTGGCAGAAAGGCTAAACCAGGTTGAAGGTTACTGATAGGCTTCAAACCTGGTAATTTAGCAGGATATCTACCCCAAGCCTGTGAAGATTTCCTTTGGCAGAATTGGCAGACAAAAACAATTTGTTCCAACAGCCACAAAGGTGGCCGTAGCAGGTACTGTGGAGCACTTACAGCTTTATCAGACATGGAAAAAGCCAAGGTCATCCACTGCATCCTGGGTCATCGCCAATTGTCCTGATTTTTTGTCCTGCCACTGGACTTCAATGACTCTGGAGGAGAAAGTGGGGTTGGATGACTGTGTGAAGTTCTGCCTTATTTAAATCCAATTTATGCACAAGGCAAGACATCACTTGTGATATCATTAGTTCTCTTAGAAAATGAAAGACAAACAACAACAATATCTTTGACTAGAAGCTGGGGGGAGGAGAGGGGGATAGATAGTACCAGTTAGGTGAGGCATGCTCATTATCCAAATGAGTTTGTTTCTTCTGCATCCACATTTTCTTCTGGTAATTCCTGATTTTCAAATAATCGATATTCACCAGTGAATGTCTGATGCATTGCAACCTCTGTCCTCAACTTTTCATTTAACCTTTGCTCCTCTTGTAGCAATCCCTAAGTTACTCTATGTCCTTTACTACCTTGCTTTCAAGACTTATTTTCTTGCTTGAGTGCTACCCCACTTAGTAATCTACCTAGCTCATTCTTCTCCTGGCTTCACTCCTGACCCTACCTCTATCCTGGAAATGTGAGAAGCACAAATCTAGACACATCTCTATCCCAAATGTTCAAACAGACTATTTGTGCCTGACCTGTGGTAAAACCTTCTGAGTTTGTGTTAGATTGATCAGCCTCAGTCAAACACACTATACCTTGACTCCAACATCATGATATCATTGTGATATCCTCTTTGAGTACAAAGGACCAAATAAAAACAACACCTTCATCCTAACTCCCTTCTTGCCCTAAAGATACCTCCACCTACAGATACCAGTGGCTGCCTCCCAGCTCTGCTTGGAACCTCCATTTGAGGAAGTGTTCACACTAGCCTTGCCTACTTTTCTTTAGGATCTGCTCTTGACTCTTGGACTTTTCCACCTTATCCCTGTGGATACCTTCATTACCCCCCTCACTGCTTTTCAGTTTCATCTTATGTCTTGTCTTTCCTTATTAGAATATAAGCTTCTTGAGAGTAGAGACTTTTTTTTGGCTTATATTTGTATTCCTAGGGCTTGTAACAGCACTTGGCACAAGATAAGCACTTAATAAATGCTCTATATATTCTATCTTTATCCATATATTTGTACAACTCCTATCTTACACAAAACTCTCTTTCTTCACTCAACTATTCTACCTTTTAAATTCACTGTTAATGCTTCTGTTCACCCATGCACAGAGCCAATCAGACAACCCAGACTGGAGCATCTATCTTTCTCTAATTAGCTACACGATAAATGTTGTAATGTTAAGCAAATAAACTTTACAGTGCCCCTATACTCAGCTCCCATGGGCACAACCTTCTTTCCCCAAGGACAAGAATTTATTCCTATTTTAACCATTTCAAAGTATATTGTGGCTCTTCCTTTTCCCTATTTGAAACTTTGAACTCCCATCATCTGGTCATTACCACCTCCTATTAAATGTTTTCTCAAGGATTTTTTCAGCAGAGATTCTAGCCACTGACCAAGTCTCCCCAGTCTTTTCCTAAATCTACCACATAGTCAGCTGCCAGAAAAGGAGCAGTGAAACCCTTTTCTTACACTGAGGTCCAGTGAAATGAACACTAAAGTCAGTGGACCTAGGTTTAAATCATGAATCTGCCACTTACCACCCTTATGATCCTGGGTAAGTCACTTTATATCTCTGAGCCTCAGTTTCCTGTTCTAAAGTATGAGAGGTCAGAATAGATGACTTCTGGGTTTCTCTCTAGCTTGTCTGTGATCCTATGATCCCCAGTTTTCTCTTCTACCATGGCATTCTGAGGTAGAGAATAATTTAGAGGACACTTTCATTTATCTAAATATTTTATCAACCCCACATAACTCTGGGGCTAGCATCTGTCTGGAAAACAAACAGAAAAAAAAAATAACTTGTGCAGTCATGGCTCCATATCCCTTCCCTTTAGAGTTGTTGTTGTTCAGTGGTTTCAATCATGTATGACTTTTTGTGACCCTATTTGGAATTTTCTTGGCAAAGATACTAGAGGATTTCAAATTCACTAGGCTATACCTCCCTCTTCTTTCATCCTCATGATTCCTACAGGCATTGATCTTTCTTTGCCCCTCCCTCCTACAGATGTCCCTTGGTATCCCACCAGTAGTGGTGTTTTCTCTCATTATTATATTGTTGGCACATATTAACAGAGTTTTGCATAGGTCCCTAGTCTCTTGGTGAGCCAGGAGGGAAAGAGATTTTCTTTTAAACTAGTAATAGTCCTGTTTCACTTGGTGGTTCCTCAGTTTGTTCCTCAGTTCAACCTCTGGATATTGTAACTTTTTAATTTTTTTATTAGTCACATTATGAAAAATGAAACAGGAAAAAAACACAAAAAATTAAAGTTGTTTATTTAGTATTGCTTTGGTCTTTTTTGTTTATACAGTAGGAACTGTAAGTGCCTGGCAAACCTTATTTATCAACCCTGTTCTTCCTCTCCAACATGCACCTCTGAGATAACAAGATAAATATATTTTTAAACATAGTAATATTATCTCAGATACCATTGAGGTACCCCATCCTTTATGTCTTAGACAACTAAACCAGTCTTTGCCATTGCTTCCCTAGCCCCAAGCAGTAATAGTCCTAGGCTCCTGTAATACTTTCAGGTAATCTGGCCTCTGGGTAAGCAAGTGAGCCTCAGTTTCTTCATTTGTAAAAGGAGAGTGTTCTACTATAAGTCCTCAGAGGCCCCTTTCAGTTCTAGATTCATGATTCTTTGATCATGTGTCTTTCTATTTTTATATATATATTGGTCTTAACTCTGTCCTCTGATGCTAAGCAGAACCAGTTTACTGTCTCATCTAATTGATGATCTTTCAGATATTTCCAGATAGATCATATCCTGCCCTAAGTTTTCTTTCCTAAACATTCTGTGTTCTTTCAACAAATGCTACATATGTATGTACGTATGTATGTATATATGTATGTAATCTTAATAGAGGACATTCTCAGGAATGAGATCTGAAAGGAAATTTAAAATGATTTTTTAAGATGAAACCAATATTGAAACTTTCAAAAATTGTGCTCAGTGACTCCCAAGAGAGTTTTCCTTTTACATTTAGAATAAGAGTATGTAACAGAGTGTTACTGAACACCTTATCATATGCAAAGGATTGATCGAAATTTGTTTTGAAATAAGATCTCTTCCTACCAGTAAAAATTTAGTTCCGAGCAACCCAAACAGAACACACAGAAGTGGTTAGTATAAACACATGAAACTCATAATGAATGGTTATCATATTAGCCTGGCTTTTAACATTTAGTTTTGTTTTCTTTTACTGTTTCCAATAGTCTTGTGATGTGGGTAGGAAGAGTTAAAAAATGTCATAATGCTGTATAACCCTGAAATTACTTTCCTTCTTTGGGTGTCATCTTTAAAAGAAAGTGGTTAGACTAAGTGATTTCTAAGGTCTCTTCCAGTTCTAAAATTCTTATATTTTCATAAAGAAGTTTACATAAATCTAACCATCATATAAAAATGAGAGGTGATATGATATAATGAAAAGAAGGATGTCCTTGGAGTCAAAAAATCATGGGCGGATTCAAGTCCTGACTCTTACACAATACTGCCTTTGTGACCTTGGTCAAGTCACTTAACCTCTTGGTGTACTCAGTCTATAAGTTATAGATAAGGAGCTGATCTGTATCAGTAGGAGTTTCCATAATAGGGGTTTTCAGTACTGAAGAAACCAGAGACTTTAAAAAAATGTTAAAAACTTTATACTTTTATGTAAACTTGGTAAGTAATTTACCAAGTATAAAAGGAGAAGTGCTGCATAAGAATTTTGTTCTTAATACCTCGCAGCAATTGGCTTTGGTTGAATCTACCTAAAAATTATTAAACACCTACTATGTGTTAGATGATGGGGACATTGATATAAATGACAAAGGTGCACTTTCAAGAGATGACTTCTTTTTTTGAGACTTGGTCACCCTATTTTGCCCAGGCTGAACATATAGTGGCCACTCATAGGCTAGAATCAGATATGGGGAACTTGCAGCCTCCAAGCCACATGTGGCTCTCTAGGTCTCCTGGCCAGGTACTATTACTGATTGGCATAGAAGTTTTAACCTGCTCTATTTCTAACCTGGATTGTTCTGCCCCTCCTTAGACAACCTGGAGGCTTACCATATTGGTGCCAGACTTAATATTCAGTTTGAGCTCTATTTTAGCTCAGAACCCCCAAGCTCAAACATTCCACCAGCCTTACCCTCCCCAGGAGCAGGAATTAAAGGTTGTTAGTCCATGCCTCAGAGCTTATACTCAAAAAGGGGAATAAGACATTTATCCTAATCATGAAACAGGAGAGAACATGGTAAGTACAAATGGGAGGGCCAGAAAAATGCAGCAAGAAATTTTAGGAGGGAGACATGTCATAAATAGGCTTGGGAGAAATGCCTTCATGTGGCAAATTTAGGCTTCTTTCTAAATATGGTTTAGATCTTTGATGTGATGCATGGACTTTGAAATAAAGTTTCAGAATTCCCCTTTTCTTTAGTTAACATAGCAAAATGACCTAAAGTCACATTTTCATCTTATGTGAAAGATCTTCATTGATGTGATGTAAAGTAGACACATTTGGAATGTTAGAGAAATGTAGAGTTGATGGGCCTTAAAAAGAACTGCCCTAACATATGTTGGACATAACTAAAACCAAGGTCGCCAACAGGCATCTGCTGTCTAATGCTCAAGGCGATTTACTGAAGGAAGACACTAAAAGTGAGAGCAAATTAGTGCTGTTTCTCAGGCTAACATAGGAATTACCTGTAAGGGACACTTTTATCCAACAGATATTTCTGGATTAGTAAGATTCCAGCCTTGATGGAGAACCTGACAGGAGTAGAAAGAACAAAGTTCTATAAAAGTTTGACTTGTGAGTTGGAATCAAAAGATGGCAGTGGCTAGACTCAGGTACATACCTTGTTAGTCTGGTAAGATGTTAGGAAGCAATAAGACCTTCTTTTACCTCCATGTGAAACTGTGTCTGATCAGCAGAGTAAGGTATAATGACTTCCATGATATTGGATATTCACAAAGTCTGAAAGGCCCTGAATCCACTTGCAATGGATCTTTCTACTCCCTTAAGTGAAAAAACAAAAAACAAAAAACAAAAACATGTCATATGGCCAGAGGCTACCAGGAAACTTTGTCAAGGGAGAAACAGCTTAAGCCTTTGGCCCGTGGACCGTTCAAGTTCTGGGGACAATTTTGTTGCCTTTTAGGGAAAAACTAGGTTAACCCATAGTGGGGACGGGAACAAATGATAGTAAATATTCGTTCTACCCTAACAAGCTTTTATAATTCTGGTCTGATAGATTTTGAATAGTGAAAAATGAAACTCAGGCCCATAGTGGCTATTTAAATATAAAATACGTGCCCATCGGGATTTGTCATGACATGATAAAACCCTACATAAAGCAAACTACAAAATCATAGAACTAGGAAAGGGCCTTAAGAAAAGACTGCTATCTAGTCTAACCTCCTGTTTACAAGCAACAATGCATAAACCATAATAGGACAGATGGATATTTTCCATCCCCTTTTTGCTCTTTGATCCCAGGCTAAGGAAATAGAATAGGAGCAGAGGTCAGCAGCATCTTGAGAGCTGGCCTGCAGATGCTATATTTATTTCAAGTGGTACAGTGGATAAAGCACTTGCCCTAGAAGTAGGAACTTACTGTTGTCCAGTCACATCTGACTCTTCGTGACCCCATTTGGGGTTTTCTTGGCAAACATACTGTAGCGGTTTGCCATGTCCTTTTCCAGCTCATTTCATAGATGAGGAAACTGAGGCAAACAGGGTTAAGTAACTTTCCCAGGGTCACACAGCTAATAAGTGTCTAAAGCTGAATTTTAACTCATGTCTTACTGACTCCAGGCCTGGTGCTCTATCTACTGCATCACCTAGATGCACTCATGATGTGTTGACTCTATGGCATTTGATGAGAGAATCAGGAGATCTGGGTGCAAATCCTTTCCCAGATATTTACTTATTACTTATTAATATATGACCATGGGCAAATCATTTAATATCTCTGATCATCAGTTTCTCTGTAAAATTACTAATAATTCACCTACCTACCTCACAGGGTTGTTATGAGGATCAAATGTATTTAAAGAGTTTTGGAAACTTTAAAACACCACATAAAGGTGAAGAGCTGTTGTTACTACTACTACTACTACTACCACTACTACTACTACTACTACTACTATGGAGAGGGCACTCTATCCTTTGTGCTATCTAGCTGCTTAGAGGTAGGAAGTCTTGAGTTCAATTCTAGCCTGAAATACTTCTCAACTGTGTGACTCTGGGCAAGTAATTTAAATGCTCCTTCTGTTTCCCTCAGTTTCCCCATGTGTAAAATGGGGATAATAATAGCATCTATTTCCCAGGATTCAAATGAGGTATTTGGAAATCGCTTTGAAAATTTTAACACTCTATAAAAATGATACTTGATTATTATTATTATTATTACCATTTAGTGGAACTCAGGTCAACACGTGTTTAATTCACTTTTTATTGAAATATTGAAAATTCAGTTGACATTTCAATTTTCAGGGTAATAAAATCTAGGGACTTTGTACAGAGAATGTTAAACAGGCAGTGGTAGCTAACAGGTTTCTTGTTACCACATTCAGGATGGCAGAACTATTGATCTGTAAGAGGAAAAAAAAAAAGGTTAGCAGCTGCTGCCAATAGTCATAACAAGTACATCAGCCACACCATAAGGAACTTATAAAAGCAAGGGCTTTTCTGTTGAGGGGGTGGTGATGTTTGCTGGTTCTCATATTGTGGCTGGAAAACTGAACTTTAAAAACAAGAAGCCAAGAGAGATGAGTGAGACCTGCAGTGTAGTTCTGGTGAGTCTGTGTACTTGGGTTTCCATTTTTGTGAGTTAGTGTTTGCCTTCTAATACTTTGTATGTTCCTGAGGAAAGTATCATGCACTGGTCTGTACTGTAAACCACGGGAGTTCTTAAGTATCAGTAGGCAGCAGAGGGCTAGGTAGTAACAATATTGGGTCAAAAAGTTAGCATTAGCTATTTCCTTGAAAACCTTTTCAAAATGCTTGCTTCTTCTCTTGGGCTTGCTTATCTCAGAGGTTATGAGGCCCTGACAGAAATCTTGAAACCCTTTTATACTCTGAAGGTCTAGAATCTGGAGTCTGATATAAATTGCTCAGTTCCAGGGAGCTTGATCACTTCAGAAGTAAACCTGTAGTCACTTTCCTCATATGAGGTCACGCCCTCTTATAAAAGGTAAGCAGCAACAAGTGATAACTTTTGTTTTGAGATGACAAAGACAAGACAGTATTCAGAGTATTTTCTTTTAACTTTTCCCTATTGGAATCCACCTACATGTCCATATTTTTCTACCTAGCACCCAGTATAGACCTTGACACACTGGGATAGGGAAAGGGGCTGCACCTGTGATTTCATTGATACAGAAAAAGCCCAGGTGAGGAAACTTTCTTTACCGGTGCAGGTTAGTGATTTCTTTGCAACTTAGAGGCTTACAGACAGGAGGAGCTCAATAGATTCTTGCTGATTTATTTATTTAATTTAATTTTTTTTTATTTTTATTTTTCAACATTTATTTCCACAAGATTTTGAGTTCCAAATTTTCACCCCATCTCGCCACTCCCTCCACCCCAAGAGGGCATGCATTCTGAATATCCCTTCCCCTAGTCTGTTTTCCCTGCTATCTCTCCCCACTCCTTCCCCTTCTATTTTCCTATAGGGCAGGGTAGATTTTTGTACCCTATTTCCTGTATTTCTTATTTCCCAGTTGCATGTGAAAACATTTTTTTTAAACATGTGTTTTTAAAACTTTGGGTTTCAAATTTTCTCCTTTCCTCCCTCCCCACCCACCCTTATTGAAAAGGCAAGCAACTCAATATAGGCTATACATGTCAGTTATGCAAAACACTTCCATAGTAGACATGCTGTGAAAAACTAACTCTATTTCCCTTAATCCTATCCCCACTCCCCCCCCCATTTATTCTATTCTTTCTTTTGACCCTGTCCCTCCTCTGGAGGATCCTCTGGACCCTGTCCGGAAGTATTTGCTTCTGATTACCCCCTTTCGCAATCTGACCTCCTCTCTATCATCCCCCTACTCTCTTGTCCCCTTCCCCTCCTATTTTCCTGTAGGGTAAGACAGATTTCCATACTCAATTGAGTGTGTATGTTATTCCCTCCTTAAGTCAAAGATTCACTCATTCCCTCTCACCTTCCCCCATTTCCCCTCCACTGTAAGAGCATTTTCTGTTTTTTTGTGAGATAATTTACCCCATTCTACCTTTCCCTTTCTCCTTCTCCTAGTATAATCCTCTCTCACCCTTTAATTTTATTCTTCAGATATGACCTCTTCATCTTCAACTCACCCTGTGCCCTTTATCTATCTATCTATCTATCTATCTATCTATCTATCTATCTATCTAT
>NW_020954626.1:5342050-5382033 GCF_900497805.2 Vombatus ursinus
TATCTATCTATCTATCTATCTATCTATCTATCTATCTATCTATCTATCTAATGTGTATATATATATACATATATTTTTTTTCCCTCCAACTACCCTAATACTGACAAAAGTCTCACAAGTTACAAATATCATCTTTCCATGCAGGAATGTAAACAGTTCAACCTTAATAAGTCTCTTATGATTTCTCTTTCCTGTTTACCTCTTCATGTTGCACTTGAGTCTTGTATTGGAAAGTCAAATTTTCTATTCAGCCCTGGTCTTTTCATCGAGAATGCTTGAAAGTCCTCTATTTCACTGAATGACCATTTTTTCCCCTGAAGAATTATACTCAGTTTTGCTGGGTAGGTGATTCTTGGTTGTAATCCTATTTCCTTTGCCCTCCAGAATATTACATTCCATGCCCTGCAGTCCCTTAATGTAGACGCTGCTAAATCTTGTGTTATCCTGATTGTGTTTCTACAATATTTGAATTGTTTCTGTCTGGCTGCTTGCAATATTTTCTCCTTGAACTGGGAACTCTGGAATTTGGCTACAATATTCCTAGGAGTTTTCCTTTGGGGATCTCTTTCAGGAGGTGATTGGTGGATTCTTTCAATTTCTACTTTGCCCTCTGGTTCTAAAATATCAGGGCAGTTTTCCTTGATCATTTCTTGAAAGATGATGTCTAGGCTCTTTTTTTGATCATGGCTTTCAGGTAGTCCAATAATTTTTAAATTCTCTTTCCTGGATCTATTTTCCAGGTCAGTTGTTTTTCCAATGAGATATTTCACATTGTTTTCTAATTTTTCATTCTTTTGGATTTGTTTTACAATGTCTTGATTTCTCATAAAGTCACTAGCTTCCAATTGCTCTATTCTAATTTTTAAGGAAGCATTTTCTTCAGCAATCTTTTGGACTTCCTTTTCCATTTGGCTAATTTTGCTTTTTAGGGCATTCTTCTCCTCATTGGCTTTTTGGACCTCTTTTGTCATTTGGGTTAGGGTATTTTTTAAGGTGTTATTTTCTTCAGTATTTTTTTGGGTCTCCTTCAGCAAGCTGTCAACTTGCTTTTCATGATTTTCTTGTATCACTCTCATTTCTCTTCCCAGTTTTTCCTCTACTTCTCTTACTTGCTTCTCAAAATCCCTTCTGAGCTCTTCCAAGGCCTGGGACTGATTCATATTTTTCTTGGAAGTTTTGGATGTAGGAGCTTTGACTTTGTTTTCTTCTTCTGGTTGTATATTTTGATCTTCTTTGTCACTGAGGTAAGATAATATAGTCTGACTCTTTTTGCGCTGCTTATTCATGATCCCGGCCAATTACTTGAGTTTTAAACTCTTTGTTAAGGTAAAAGTCTGCTCCCAATGTGGAGAATGTACTGTCCCAAGCTTCGGGGGTTTGTACAGCTGTTTTCAGAGATACTTCTAGGGACCTGAAAAGTGTCAGTTCTTCCAAGGTGCTGTGATAAGGGGCGAGGTGTTTCCTCTCCACAGCCATAACAAGCTTCACCACACCAGCACTCCTCCTTGCCCCAGGACCACCCCTCAGAACTGTGACCCAGATTCAAGCACGGGCCAAGCAAGAGATTCCTGCCTCAGCACTGGCAAGGAGATTCTTGCAATCCCCTTCTGATCAGCCTCTCGATTCCCCTCAGTCTGTGGGCCAGAAGCTCAGGAGGCAGCCATGGTCCAAGCTTGAGACTTGTGGCTGAGACCTAGCTTCTTCTCTCACCGCAGTCACAGACTTCCCACTGACCTTCTAAGTTGTCTTTGGCATTGTGGGTTGAGAAGTCTGGAAACCTCCACAGCTGCCCGCGATTCAGTCCTCTGAGGTCTGCTCCAGGGTCGCTGCGGCCTGCATGGCCACGCCAAACTGCACTCCTCTCCCAGTCCGGCGCGATATACCTTTCTGATCAGCCATCCAGGTTGTCATGGGCTGGAAATTTGTTTTACTCTGTATTTTTGTGGGTTCTGCTCCTTTAGAATTTGTTTAGAGACATTTTTATAGGTATTTGGAGGGGTTTGGGGGAGAGCTCTAGCAAGTCACTGCTTTCCCTCCACCATCTTGGCTTCACCCCTCTTGCTGATTTATTGACTGATGATGTCTGAATCTAGATTTCCATTGAATGTAAAACATAGAAATAGATCTTGCGATATTCTTCCTTACAAGTATTTTATAATTACACCACTACTGACTTATTTGTATGTAATGATTTGTATGTGATCTCCTCCATTGTTATTGTAAGTTCTTTGAGAACAGAGATTGTTTTTTGGCCTCGTTTTGTATCACAAGTGCCAAGCTCATAATAGGCGCTAAATAAATGCTTGTTACCTTGACTTATACGTCTATTTGAGGTCATTTTTATATAACTGATGACCTCCTTTACTATTAATTTTTGATTTATGCAGTATGATCATATTAAGATCGTATTAAATTGTATTATAGGATTCCTTTTCAGTGTTTTGGTTTATTATTTGAGAGAAGGAATTTCTCATTGTAATTTGAAGGACAGTCTCTACATGAATCACAAGCTAGTGTAACCAATTGGCTTTCAGAACAAAAGGTATATTTCATTATAATGAGCAAAATCTGAAACTTTCCTAACCTTAGGTGGATGTCAGTGGGTAGATTGTATGTTTTCAGGGCTTCATTTTTTGTGATACTTAGTTCTATGAATGAGAGGCAAAAATAACTGGACAGAGACCCTTTGTCTATGTTCCTTGTTAAAGGGTGATATATATTCCAAGCCAAATCTTCCTGTATGCAGATAAAAATCAGGTACAACATCAATAAATGTTAGAATATACCACATAGTGGGTACATCTGGATCTGGTCTGGTGGGATAGAAAATAGGCAGGAAGAGATTTTTGCATCTTAGTCGAATTTTACTTCTAGTTTATTTTTCCTCTGCAATATACTAACAGTATATAACAAAATAAATAGAAAACTGAAGTTGTTTTCCAAATGATTAAACTTCCCATACCCCTTACTATTTGTCTCTGTTTTTCAGGCAAAAACCAGTAATAACTAAGTTATCAAGAAAATAGCTTTAATTTCTTGCTTCACTTTTTCTTTGTTTTTTGGTTTGCCCTTAGTCTCTGGGTAACTCTGGGAAGATTTCTTTTCTCTATTTTTTTACACTATTTACATTACTCATTGTATGACTATACTCTTACCCTCCTGGAGAGCCCCTTATCACAAAGAACAAAAGAGGAGGGGAAAAGTTTATCAAAATTAATATATCAAAAAGGGTGATGCTTTATGCATTACACACCCATAGTCCTTCAGTTTTGTAAAAAAGGGGAGGTGCTTTATTTATTTTCTTTGGGATCAACCTTTGTCATTATAGTTTGTAGAATTCAGTTTTGATAATTTTGCTATTTTTATCTTTTACATTTTTGTAGTCATTGAGTATATTGTTTTTCTAGTTCTGCTCACTTCACTTTGTTTATATTTTTCTTCCCATGCATATCTACTTTCATCACATTCATTATTTCCTACATCACAAGTATATGCCATTACATTCATATATAATTTGTTTAGTTATTGCCCAATGGATCACATCTACTTTGTTTCCAGTTTCTTTGCTACCACAAAAAACGTTGTTATAAATAATTTTGTGTATATGAGACTTTTATTCTTTCTTTGATTTCTTTGGAGTCTTGGCCTGGTAGAGTTATTGCTGGGTCAAATACTATGCACAGTATGGGAACTTTTGGAGCACAGTTCCAAACTGCTTTCTAGAACACCTGGATCAATTCACAGCTCCATCAATAGTGTATTAGTATACTTGTTTTCCCACAGCCCCTTCAATATTTGTTATTTTCTTTTTCTTGTCATATTTGCTATTCTGATAGGTATGAAGTGGAACCTCAAAGTTGCTTTAATTTGCATTTTTCTCATTTATTAGTATTTTAAAGCATTTTTCATATAGTTGTTGTTAGTTTGAACTTTTTTTCATTTGAAAACTGCCTATTCATATTCTTTGACCATTTTTCTATAGGGAAATGGCTCCCAGTTTTATAAATTCTAATACATTGAATTGAGTCCTTACATATCTTGGATATGAGATCACTTTTGTTTCAATAAAGGAAAATTTTGTTTCAATAAAGGAAAATTTTGTGACTTTTCTCATGTATTATAACATTTCTGACTCTGGCTACAATGGCATCAAATTTAGCTAAGAAAAAAGGCACTAAGAAAAGAACAATATGGAAATGCAGTCACTAGGATTGTAGATGATGAATTAAAGGCTGGAAAATGACAGAACAGAGGACAAGCACAAACATGCTTCTCCATTGCTTGGGTTCCTGCTACTTCATTAGAATTATGAGATTTAAGAAACAGGGAAAAACTGGGGGGAAAAAAAAACTACTCCAGCCCAAATGAAGTGGGAAATTATAGTAACTATAACTGGGGGGGGGTATATAACCAGAGAGGCTTGATTTGTGAAATTCCACCTCTTTAGAATTTAGTTGCAGTCTGAGCCTTCTCTAAGATCCAGTAAATTGGGAGCAAGTGTACTGCTGCCAGACCCAACTGCTTGAAACTATAGATTGAGAGTAATGAAACAGTATATGGTGCTACCAACTACTTCTAAAAAAAATAAAAAAGACCTGAGGCATTCATACTTGTGATATATGAGTAAAGCTATGCAGAATTAAGACTGACTACTTGACAAAAGTTCCTCCTTCTTCCTTTCTACACCCCCCAAGCTGAGTTTCCCTCTTATGGCATCACTTCCTCTCATGTACTATATTTTGTAAATCACTCAAGCTTTCCTTGCCTTTCACAGAGCTTCATGCTTCAAAATTATCTGTAGCCAGATCTTGGTGTGCATATAATTAGGAGCAATCAAAATGAACTAAGGAAGAGATATATCCTATTAGGGGAGACAGGGAGGGAAGGGCATAGTCTAAGTCACAGTGGAGAGGATAGATAAAGGCCATGTCAAGTCACTCAAGTTAGGGGTTATAAGGGAGATTAATCCTAAGGGCCAGACCAGAGCCATGAAGGAATCAATAACTACCCGGTCAAAATTGAGATAGGGTTGGGGGATAGGTTTTGGAAAATGCTTCAAAGGGAACAGTTCCAGGTGTTGGTAAAATAACTTTATGTGACTTCAACGAACATTTATGAACTATGTCCTATATGTAAGATATTGTGCTAGGTCTTGGGGATAAAAGGAAAAAATGAAACAATTTCTATGGCCAAGGAGTTTACATTCTACTGTGTGTGTGTGTGTGTGTGTGTGTGTGTGTGTGTGTGTATAACATATTTACAGATATGTAAAAGCATGGTAAGATATGCATGGTAGAGAGTGAAAAGGGCAAAGATGAGATTGATGTAAAAAGGGGAAAAACAATAACAGCTACGGCATTAATGAAAGTTTCACAGATTTTGCTCCTAAGCTAGTATTTGAAAGGGTTAGAGAAGCAGAGATAAAGGGCTACTAGTTTGTAGGAGGGGAGTTTTGGGGAATGTCCTTTACCAATGAATAGAGGAGAAAACTGGCATGGGGATTTCAAAGAAGAGATAATTCAGTTTCACTGGAATGTGAAATATATAGGATCATAGATCTACATCTGAAATGGACCTTAGAGGTCATTAAGTCCAAGACCTTCACTTTACATATTAGTACACTGAGGGTCAAAGAGGCTAAAGCAACTTGCCTATCATACAAGCAGTAGGTGACAAAACTAGGATGTAAACCTGGATCTTGTAAGTCCAAGTTAATTAAGTCTTCTTTCTGTGGCATCATGCTGGCCCCCTTGAAAGAATAAGGAGGAAATCAGATTGAAAAAGTAGGATAGAAACAACTTCTTTCAAATGTCAAGCTAAGTAGTTTGCATCTTATCCTAAAAATAATAGGGACAAGAGATCAGACTTGTGCCATAGGAAGATCATTTTAGCTGCTGAGGGAGGAAAGAATTAGCAGAAATAACAATTAGGAAATTTTTATCTTAAAAATGTATAACTATTTATTATTTTTGTATTATTTTGATTTCCAAATATATCCCTCACCCTCTGCACTTGGAATGCCATCCCTTGTAACAAAAAAGAAAAATTCAGCAAAACAGTCAACACATCAAAGAATTTTGTACACATGCAGTGTTCTGCTCCCAAAGTGCTATATCTCCACAAAGAAGGGTTAGAGAGTTAGGGTCTTATATCTTGGAGGCTATTTCAATTGTGGGGACAAGAGGTGAGTAGGCCATGGAAGTGTTTACCAAAAGAGGAGGCAGATGTAAAAGATGTTAAAAGGCTAGATTAAAATGACTTGGCATAAGTCTTGGTATAGCTCACTATATATACTATAACTGTAAGTTATATTCTCATAAATAATTGGATAACAAGAGTTAGGGAGAAAGAAGAATCAAAGGTAGCTAGGAGGTCACATTTTGTATGACTAGGAAAGTGGTAGTACCTTTAAAAGAAATAGGAAAACTTTGAAGTAGAGGCAGGTTTGGGGGAAAATATAATGAGCTTCTTTCAGAAATGTTAACTTTGAGATGCTGACATGAGATATAGATGGAGATGTCCCGTATACTTGGGACTGTGGGATAGGAGTTCAGGACAAATATTAGTAAATGAAGATTTGGCAATCAGCTATGTACATATGACACATTGAACCCAAGGGAGTGGAAACCATCGCTAAAGGAGTGAGGTTAAAGACAGAAAAAAGTCTGAGGACTCAACCTAGGGAACATGAATAGTTGAGGATGATTGAAGAATGATTATCCAGTAAAGGAGAATGAGAAGGAAAGATCAGGTCAGGGAACCAATAGAGAAGCACCTCAGGGGCCAAGGAAGGAGAGAGGTTCTAAGAGAATGCAGTGGCCAAAGCAACAAAGTGATCAAGGAGATTATTAATTTCACCCAAGAGAGCATTTTTATGGTTATGCCTTGCTAGCCATGACCCCTCTTCACCAATCAAAAGTATTATTCTAGGCATAGGAATCGTCTTTCTTTCTCTCCCTTCAAAACTCTCCTCCTATGTCCGTGCAGCTGACTTGAACTAGTTGTTTAAGGTAATTTGATTAAACTAATTCACACTGAATGAATGATGAATAGCCCGTTTCTCCTTCTAGAAGCATTGCATTTTTAAAACAACCTGCCTCAAATGAAGCTATAATTGATAGAATTTCAAGGAGTGTTAGAATTGAGTGGGAAAAGAATACAGGAAACACGCAGGAAGATTTTTCATTTTTCTTTTTTGGCAAGGTGTAGCCATCATGGTTGTAATCCATATTTGATTAAGAATCTGCTACACTAGGATGTTTCAGACTCTCATAAATTTTTCTTCCTTTTACCATTAAACCCAGAGTTTCTTCAAAAGCCTTAAGTTCTCTCCTATAGCCTCCTGGGTCTAGGTGTGGTATGCACAGCAGCTCTTTTATTTCTGTGAGTGATTTCTAAGTTGGTTGCTTATAAATTAGAGACTGCTTGGTCTTTGAATAGCTTTAAATGGTTGTCAGAGCCCAGTATGAGCCCATATGGGCATTTAAATACATATGTACTTTGTCTCTAACAGGCAGGTTTTTACATATGGCCCATAAAGCCTGTGCTTCTGTAACTGTGACCTAACAGGAACTGTGTCTTCATGGCAATATTTAATGTGTCATTAAAAAAAGTAGTATTATCAGAGTAAGCTTATTTACATAGGGAATAGGAAATATTTTACTGTGAAGATCCAACACTGAGTGTTTAGCATTTACAGAGGTGAGAACAATCATTTTTAAAAGCTGTCCATGGTTCTCCTTTGTTTATTTGGGATCTAAAGTACTTTCCCCTTTGACTTTATGTCTCACAGTGTTCAGACTAGCTTGAAAGATCAGCAGAGAAAGAACAAACAGTTCTGTTACTTAGAGGGGAGGGAGGGACATGAGACATGCTAGGGGAGAGAAAGGGGTGGGACTGGGAGGTACTTATTTTGTTGGTAGTCACTCTGTGTACAGTGAAGAAGCCAGCTATTTGGTAGCTTGCTAGTTTGACTCTTCCTGTAATGTTGTGGCAAAAGGGCCACAGTCCATAAATTCAGGGCACCAATCAGTGTAAAAGGATGCATTATAAGGCACAGAACTCAGAAATCCATTGATTTACAGCTTTCCTTGGTTGGCCTGAATACAAACAACTTCCTATCCATCCAGGAACCAAGGAAAAGTGGAGAGCAGTCCATCCAGAACTTCCGCTAACCTTGAAAGTGAGGTGCAGAGATGTACTCATCTGTTGTCGGTTTGAAGGAGAGATGAGCAAGGCGACTTTGTTTTGTTCTATGGCTAGAATAACATGGGAACTCGGAAAGAGTAGAAACATAAACGGTCAACACAGAGCTGTATATGGCTGTTCATTTCATACAGAAGGAGAGGCTGGTTTCAAGATGGAGTCACTCAAGTCAGAACGAATTAATATGTAGCTTCTTATCTCCCTGTCTCTACACTAATTGGTGCTAAATTTCATTACTTTTATTTGTTAAAGATGTACAAGTACTGTCAGAACCATCTAAATTTCAGTCCTTCGGACTGCGCTTTCCTAGTTGTACCTCTAAGCAAGAGTACCAGTCTGTAGGTACTTAATGTTGAATTGGTAATCCATAATTCTGTTTAATTTATTATTTGCAATTTAGGGAACTTTCTTCTGGTTTCAGAACACTTTTGGAGTTCAAGGTCAGCTCCTCATTTAAACTAATACAGCATGAGTTGTGAACATTTAGCTGAGGGCTGCCCAAATTTGTCATTTCTATGGCTCAGTCTACTACAAAGGGATCTTTCTCTCCTCCATATCATATAGGTATATCATATTCTAAGATTTTATGCACAGTTAACTCCAGAGTGAATTTGTGGCATCATTCAAGAAGATCCATTAATAAAGACAAAGTATAAAAAAGTAATAAAGACAAAGTAATAAAGACAAAGGCTGAGTATGATTACTATTGGTTTGACCTAGCACCCATTTTGAAGTTGATTAGTCTAAACATTGACACTTTCTTCCGAAACATATTGGCATGACAAAGTATTCCCATCTTCAAATCTACTCCTGGGATCTCTATTACTATGCTCATGTTGCTTATAGATGAGTTTTTATTTAGTATGTGGAAACTTGGGAGGGGAGGGGAGGGAATAGTGGATACAGAGCTAAAATGGACTTGGGAACTTGTGATAAAATCCTCTAGGAAGCACAATATTATTCATTTGTACCTTAGGTTAGGAATTAAGTTCTATTCTCAAGATGATATAAAAATCTACTTGAGCTTCAGAGATAGGGAGTAGGGTACAGTTTGGGATCAACAATTATTCCTATGGGTATCCAAGGACCCCGTCTTGGACTGTTCAAAAATGATCAGACTCTAAGGAAATAATGAGAGATAATGGGAATAGATTCCCTGGGTAAAAGGATAATAAAATCTGTGAATCTTTTTCTTAGAATGTGAAGCCTTATAGATTGGTAATCGTGATTATTAGACAGTATTTAAAGTTAATTACCTATTGGTTCAGTTCCAGATGCAGACTATATATTTAACAATGAAATGTTTATAATAACACATTTATATAATACTTCCTAAAGCTTTTTTCACTTTCATTATTATTTTAAAATGAGAATGCATTTTTTCTCCCTCCCACATCCTTCCTGAACTTAAGATGGGGAAGGAAAAAAAAAGAAAGGCAAAACCTTTGTAATAACTATGCATGGTGAATAAAAACAAATCCCTTATTGGTCAAAAATGTGTCTCATTCTACATATAAAGAATTTCACATATTTAACTTTCACAATTTTATGGTGGGCTCTGAGCACTTTCTCTGGCTGTCCCCATGCCTGGACATCCTTCTCATCTCCTCCTTCTGGTTTCTCTGGTTTCCTTCAAGTCTCAGCCAAAGTCTCTCTTCTGCAAGAAGTGTTTTCCAGTCCTCCCTGATCTTTCTTTTTCCCTATGAGACTATCTCCATTTTTTTCCTGTCTATATTTTGTTTATACAAAGTCATTTGCATATTGTTTCCCTCGTTAGACTGTGAGCTCCCTGACAGCAGATAGTGTTTTGTGTCTCCAGCCCTTAGCATAGTGCCTGGTACATGATGGTAAGTGCTTATTAAATACTAATTGACTTTCCCCTCTGTTTTACAGATGAAGAAATTAAAGGTCAGAGGAGATATAAATTACCCAAAGTCACACAGCTGATAAGTGGAAATTTGGACTTGAATCCACATGTTTCAATTTCCAATCTATTGTTCTTTTTCACTGGTGTCTTCTCTGCAGTTAGACTTATTGTGAGTATTCGTCTTATCAGGTGAATAGTAACTAGTGATCGTGAAGATGAAGACTATTCTGCTAGGCCCTAAGAAAACTGGCTTTTGCTTCCATTCTCATGGCACTAAAAATTGCAAACTGATTTGTTTATAGTAGAAGCTTCACAAGACTGGAAAACCCCAACTGATCTATGATAGAAGATAGTACCTTTGAGGCAGGTAGGGCTACTCAAGAGGCCAAATTACAAAGCAAGAATTGGCATGGTGGACAGGTCATGTCAGAATACTCTCTTTTCCTTTTTTGACAAAGTTACAAGACTAGTAGATCAGGAGAATGCTCTAGACACTGTTTGCTGAGATTTCAGAAAAAAATTTGTCGAAGTTTCTCATTTTATTCTTAAGGAAAATGAAGAATTGTGCACTAAAGGTCCAAAGGTCTTCAAACTATGACCTGCCCATCACCTGTTTTGTATGGTCCTCAAACTATTTTTTTTTGTACTGCTGGGCTTCAAGATAGTGTGGTTAGGTAGCTTTGAAACTACCTAATGGCCAGACCAAAAGACAAGTCATTAGTGACTCAAATTGTCATCATAGAAGGAGGTCTCAGTTAAAGTGCCCCATGGATCTCTGTGTAGCCCTACACCTGCCATTTAGCACACACCAGTGACAAATATAGATAGATGATGTGTTTACCATATTTTGCAAATGACAAAACCGTAAGGGACAACAAAAACCTTGGGTGGTAGTCAAGATCAGAAAAGATTTGGCAGACTGGAATGTTAGGATGATTCTAATAAAGTGAAATGTAATAGGAATACAGGTAAAGTTTTACAGTTGGGTTCAGAAAAATCATCTTCACAACCTCAAGATAAGGGAGATATGACTAGACAATTTAGTTGGAAAAGATCTGAGCATTTTAGTGGCCTTGTGAGCACATTATTGGTGGACAATATAACATGGCAGCTAAAAAATCTAATGCTACCTTGGACTGCAATTAGAGGCATGATATCTAGATCTTGCGAAGTGATAGTCCCATGATACCCTACGTTTGTCATATCATGTCTAGAGAATTATGTTCAGTAATGGACATAAGGATTTTTAAAAAAATTTTTTTTTATTTTTAACAAGTGTTTTTAAAACTTTGGGTTACAAATTTTCTCCCTCACTCCCTCCCCACCCACCCTCACCGAAAAGGCAAGCATCTCAATACAGGTTGTAGATGTGTAGTCATGCAAAACACTTCCATAGCAGTCCTGTTGTGAAAAACTAAGTATATTTCCCTTCATCCCATCCTATCCCCCATTTATTCTGTTCTCTGTTTTGACCCTGTCCCTCCTCAGAAGTGTTTGCTTCTGATTATCCCTTCCCTCAATCTGCCTTCCCTTCTATCAACTCCCTGCTCTCTTGTCCCCTTCCCCCCACCACCTTCCTGCAGAGTAAGATAGATTTCCATACCCCATTGTGTATGTTATTCCCTCCTTAAGCCAAATCCCATGAGAATAAGATTCGATCATTCCCTCTCACCTTCCCCCATCTCCCCATCAATGTAAAAGTCCCTTCTTCTTTGTTTCATGTGAGATATTTTACCTCATTCCACTTCTCTCTTTCTCCTTCTCCCAGTATAATCCTCTCCTACTCCTTAACTCTATTTTCAGATATCCCTTCATCCTCAACTCACCCTGTGTCCTCTATCTATCTATCTATACAAACATATAATTTTTTCCCTCCCACTACACCAATACTGACAAAGGACTCATGAGTTATAAATATCATCCTTCCCTGAAGGAATGTAAACAGCTCAACCCCAATGTCTCTTATGATTTCTCTTTCCTGTTTACCTCTTCCATGTTTCACTTGAGTCTTGTATTTGAAGGTCAAATTTTCTATTCAGCTCTAGTCTTTTCCACAGGAATGTTTGAAAGTCCTCTATTTCATTGAATGACCATTTTTTACCCTGAAGGATTATGCTGTTTTGCTGGGTAGGTGATTCTAGGTTGTGGTCCTAATTCTTTTGCCCTCTGGAATATCATACTCCATGCCCTCCGGACCCTTAATGTAGAAGCTGCCAAATCTTGTGTTATCCTGATTGTGTTTCCACAATACTTGAATTGTTTCCTTCTGGCTGCTTGCAATATCTTCTCCTTGACCTGGGAATTCTGGAATCTGGCTACAATATTCCTAGAAGTTTTCCTTTGGGGATCTCTTTCAGGAGGTGATTGGTGGATTCTTTCAATTTCTACTTTGCCCTCTGGTTCTAAAATATCAGGGCAGTTTTCCTTGATCATTTCTTGAAAGATGATGTCTAGGCTCTTTTTTTGATCATGGCTTTCAGATAGTCCAATAATTTTTAAGTTCTTTCTCCTGGATCTATTTTCTGGGTCAGTTGTTTTTCCAATGAGATATTTCACATTCTTTTCTATTTTTTCATTCCTTTTGATTAGTGTTACAGTGACTTGATTTCTCGAATTGTCCCCTCTTCCAATTTCTCCATTCTAATTTTTAAGGAAGTATTTTCTTCAGTAAGCTTTTGGACATCCTTTTCCATCTGGCTAAGTTTGCTTTTTAGGGCATTCTTTTCCTCATTGGCTTTTTGGACCTCTTTTGCCATTTGGGTTAGGTTATTTTTTAAGGTGTTATTTTCTTGAGTATTTTTTTGGGCCTCCTTTAACATCACTCTCAGTTTTTCCTCTACTTCTCTTACTTGCTTCTCAAAATCCTTTTTGAGCTCTTCTATGGCCTGGGACCAATTCATATTTTTCTTGGAGGCTTTGGATGTAGGAGCTTTGACTCTGTTGTCTTCTTCTGGTTGTATGTTTTGATCTTCTTTGTCATCAAAGTAAGATAATATAGTCTGACTCTTTTTGCGCTGCTTGCTCATGATCCCAACCAATTACTTGAGTTATAAACTCTTTGTTAAGGTAGGAATCTGTTTCCAATGTGGAGAACGTACTGTCCCAAGCTTCAGGGGTTTTGTGCAGCTGTGTTCAGAAATACTTCTAGGGACCTGTGAATTTTCAGTTCTTTCAAGGTGGTATGATCAAGAGCAAGGTGTTTACTCCTTTCCTGGCCTGTGCTCTGGTCTATGAGCACTCTTTTCTATCTTGGAACTGTGAGGAGGGTTTCCTCTCCACAGCCACTACAAGCTCCACTAGACCAGCGCTCCTCCTTGCCCTAGGTCCACCACCCAGAACCGTGACCGAGATCCAAGCACAGGCAAAGCAAGAGAATCCTGCACCAGCAGAGAGTTTCCTGAAATCCCCTTCTGATCAGCCACTCGATTCCCCCTCTGTCTGTGGGTGGGGAGCTCAGGAGGGCCGCTGCCCTGAGGGCACACTTGGGACTTGCGGCTGAGACCTAGCTCCTTCTCTTACCGCAGTCACAGACTTTTCCCACTGACGTTCTAAATTGTCTTTGGCGTTCCTGGGTTGAGAAGTCTGGAAACCACCACAGCTGTTCACGATTCATTCCTCTGAGGCCTGCTCCAGGATCGCAGCAGCCTACGTGCCCAAGCCAAACTGCGCTCCTCTCCCAGCCTGGCGCGATATACCTTTCCGATCAACCATTCAGGCTGTCTTGGACTGGAAATTTGTTTCACTCTGTCTTTTTGTGGGTTCTTCTGCTTTAGAATTTGTTTAGAGCCATTTTTTATAGGTATTTGGAGGGGTTTGGGGGTGAACTCAAGCAAGTCACTGCTTTTACTCTGCCATCTTGGCTCCGCCCCCTGGACATAATGTTTTAAGAAGGACCTATAAGGATACTGGTGAGTGTCCAGATAAGAGCAATTAGGATCTTGAAGAAATATAAGATAATATAGAGTTGAAAGGGACCTTAGATGCCAGTTAGTCCAACCTCCTTGTTTTACACATGGAGAAACAGTGGCTCAAATTTACACGACTTGTCCAATGTATAACACATGGTGAGGATTTGGATTTAGGTCCTCTGGCTCTAAGTCTAAAGTTATTCTGCTATTCCACTCTGCCTCCCACACTTCAAGATCAGGCCACATGAGGATCAATTGTAAGATGTTTGATCTTGGGAAGAAGAGTCTTGGGGGAATGGGTCATAATGACATTTCCAAGCGTGTATATGTATAGGGTTGTGATCTGGAACTTGCTTTAGATTCATTCTGCTGTGTCTCAGGAGGCAAAAGAGGAGTGTTGATTAGAAGTTGCAGAGATACAATTTTAGGTTTGATAAAAGGTAAAACTTTATTTAAAATATTTAACAAATAAAGCTATCTGAAAAATGCAGTGGCTGACTCCAGAGCAGTGGGATCTATTTCAATTTGGCACTTTAAGCAAAGGGTTCTTGTTAAACACTTTTTGGGATGCTGCATGAGGTTGAACCAGTTGAAAGAGTCAGTCTTTTTGGTGTTGTGGATTCTTCAGACAGTCTGGTGAAACTTTTGGATTCTTTCTCAGAACTGTTTTTTTTTTTTAATATATAAAATAAATTAATTATATTGAAATTCAGCTGTCAACATATCCAAAATAACAAGTTCACAAACCCGAAGTTAAGAATCCTGGGATCAGTTACTTATATAGAACAAGAATAGCCTTTCTTTGGACAACTTTGTTACCATGAGTGCTGGCTTATTTCTATAACTCTACTTAATTTCAATACACGTTCCTTGTCTTTTATTCCTTGGTGGAATACTTCTAATTTGTATTGCTATTTCACAGTGCCACCGACTTGTCGTGCCAATGTTATCTTTAATCAGAAATGTAACTCATTTAGGCTCCTAGGAACATAGATTTATAGCTAGAAGAGACCTTAATGACACAACTTCCTCTCCTATTTTACAGATGAATAAAGTGAGGTTCAAAGAAGTTGTGACTTGTTTAAGGTAGCACACATGTAGTTTAGTGGCTGGGCCAAGATTTCCTTATCATAGGATCATAGGGATCTAGAGCCCTAGAACAGGAACGCATTTGGAAAGTTATCTTGTTCAAACTTTTTATTTTATGGATGAGGAAATTGAGACCTAGAGAGATTAAGTGACTTGCCTTCTGGGAAGTAGGGGCAAAGTCTGAACCCAGGTCCTTTGATTCTTGAGCCAGTGTCCTTTCCTTTGTACCATGATACATGGCTACCAAGGCCTAAGAATCTAGTCTTCTGCTCATTACACCAAGCTGCCTCTACCAGAAGCCATATTTTATTACGCCCTAAAGGAATCCTTGTTGGGATATATCAAAGTACTGTGATACTCTTCTAAGTAAGTGCCTATCATTATATTTAATAAGAGCCAAAGAAGAAAGCTTTAATTTGTTGTTAATCATATGATCAAAATAGACTCTTAAGTTTCCCTGCATTCAGTATTTCAACTGGCATCTTCTATGTGTCAGACACAAAAAAGCATTTTTTTTTTTTTGTTCTAAGCCCCAATCCATCACTGTTCATTTGGTGCACACACCTATCTCAGAGAATCATAAATAGGAAGAGGTGCCATGCTTAAGGACTTCTTGTCTCCAGACTGAAAGTAGTTCCTGGGAGCTCACAACTGACTTTCAGACAGGACTGTGGATCTTTTCATGCATGGGGACTCAATATTTACAGTATTACCCTACTGAGGTTTCATGGTATTCTTCTGTGTACTCTCACTGGAGAATAAAAACCTGAATCTTGTCAACAGAAATACTTATGGGAATAAGGATAGCTAGAAGGAGAATATACAAGAAAGTTGCTGGTTTTTTCTTTTGGCGGGGGGCAAAAACCAACAACCCTGTTCTCCAGTAAACATTCAGTTTAAAAGTCTTGAAGGGGACATAAAGTTCAACATCCATCTCATTCCTGTTCATATGTATGAATAAGAAACACATGGCAAAGAAGGTACAAATCCCTATCTTCCATGAGTTAAGATGGGGAAATAGCACAACTGGTCATTTTACTTAATGACTTATTTTAATGCTTCAGGGCTTAAATAATTTTGAAATTCATTTGGGCCATTAAAGTATTATGTAATGAGAAATTTTCTTTGCTGGGGGAAAGAGAGAATGGGGAGGAGCGACTTTAACAAGGACCAAATCACTTTTATTTAGTATAGAATTCTATGTACTATGACATACATGCATACATAAAAATATAAACACGTATAAAATGTATAAATATATATACATTTTTTTCTATGGTAGGTGTTTTTTTTTTGTTTTGTTTTCCCCATTAATCCATACCATAGTTTCTTCTGGGGGCTTTATGGATTTTCTGTGAGTCAAGTGCATTAGCTTAACTTTTCTTTGTACCTCTTCATAGGTTTGTATATAAGCAAAATTTATTAGTCAAGCAGATCACATTTCTGAAAAGGAGCTCAAAAGTCATCTAGTCCCACCCCTTTCTTTTACAAATAAGGGATCAGAGGCCCAAGGAGACTCAATTACACGCTTAAGACAAATATGGGTAGTAAGGAATCAGAAACATGATTCAAACCCATATCTTCTGACTCTAGATTCAGTACTATTTCTTCTACATGACATTGACTCCTGTAAGCAATTCCTTCTAGAATTTATGATTGTCTTAGTGCACAGTGCTCCTGAATGTACCAAAACCAGATTAAAATTTAATTGGAGAATATTTAACAAAATAAATAAAAATACAATAGAAGAGAGAGAATGTTAACATGTGGTTTTCTAAGTCAATATGTGACACAGGAATCTTTACATATGGTCTAGTGGCCCCTATTTCTGTTTGAATTTGACACTCTCTCCTACTGGTTTCTGCTATCCCTCCTTCTTTTATCCCTGAGGCTTTACTCTGTCAGCCAGTGAAGTCTTTTCTGGGACAATCCAAAGAACTGAGCATGGTGCAGTTGAGAAATTGTACAGTCTCTTCATCTTGTCTGAGACCTAACACTTGTTCAGCGATGCTAGGAAATCTCTTGAGCCTTGTTGCTCACTCATTTCTCATTCAGGAGACCCTTTGTGGCAATTCAACTTCGGCCATTTTTCTAATAAGCTCAAATGCTCTTTGAAGGCAGGAGCCATGTGATTTTTCATCTTCATGTATCCAGTACCTGGCCCATAGGTGCTTCATAAGTGTGTGTGTGTGTGTGTGTGTGTGTGTGTGTGTGTGTGTGTGTAGATGACTGCACCAGTGGGGATTCGAACTATTGCATTTATAGCAAAGTCATTATATGATAATGTTGTGGTTCCGCATATGTCAGGAGAGGAGAATGAAGAGCAGATTGAGTGCTAGACTTAGGAAGATTTGGGTCCACTTATGAGCTGTTTAATGTAGATTCTCAGTGCTTTATCCAGATCCTAAGGATTTCTCTAGAAAAGCCATAGATGATCTAATATCTGTGTAGGTAAACTGAGAAATTACAGATCCTTTTCTGTGTTTGCATGTGCCTAAGAAAAGGTGAGCATAATCATGATTAGATGCTTAATTTTCTCAATGAGGAAATATGGAAAAAACCATGCTTTAAATATGCATGGACTTCAAGATATTCACAGTATCTGGAAAGTCTGAAACCCTTGATGGGAGGAAAGTCTGATAGGAAGAAAAAATACATAGACATTTTAAAGTGCCTTTTTCTCTTCTGTTCTCCTTTTCTTCCTTCCCTTGTTTTTTTTTTTTGTTTTGTTTTGTTTATTTTATTTTTCCACTACTGTTCAAATGACCAAATTTCAGGAATTCATAAAATCACAGAATATTTGCATTGGGAGAGACCTAAGAGGACATCTAGTCTACTCGAGTGCTTGAAGTAGAATCTTCTCTAACTTAATGAAATATATATCACTTGCACTTAGCTATACATTTTCCTCTACAGAAACTTTGAAAATTTGAGGGGGAAAGGGAGCAGTAGAGCCCATGCAGTCAGCTTGTACATACCATCCTATCCCTGGTTAGATTGTAAGCTCTTTGAGGGCAGGGACTTTCACTTGACTCTTTTTGTATCTCCAGTGCTTAGCATAGTGGTTGGCACATAGAAGCACTTCACAAGTGTTTACTGATCAATTGATTTTGGTACTACCATCAGCAGAGTACAAAGTTCTCCTACTATATGTCATGGCTCAGCTCCAACACCTGGCTAATAAAACAATGAGATACAATAAGATCATAGATTTAGGACTGGAAGAGACTTTAGAGTTCTTCCAATCTAACCTTCTTCCTCTCCTATTTACCAAGAAAACTGCTTCCCAGGGAGGTAAGGTGACTTTTCCTAGGTCGTTCAGGCAGAGAGCATGAAGCTATGCCAACACCCACTAATGAGTCTGTCCACTAGACAGTTTAGAAATGGGGAAGCCTAAATTTTAACTGATTTTTATTGATTGTTAGTCATTAGTTTTTTTAAGCTATTAATAATTATTAATATTGTTTTGAGCATTATTGAGAGTTAAAATTTCTTTAAAATCCAATTAAAAAGAAACTGTATTTCTAAGTACAATGTTATTAGTGCCAGAGACCAAGAATATTTCTGACAGGACCCTTCTCTGATTTTCATAATCAAGCCAATGGAGTACTGATTCATTTAACAGCCAATCTTTTTACAGCAAACTCTGCTGTAATATCTATTCTGTTAAGTGATATAGTGATAACATCTCTATAATGCTGAGTTTTCCATCTCAATATTGCAGCCTTTATCTGCCATGTGGATGCAGAAAGAATGCTGCATTATTGAATTTCTGCTAAGGAAAAGTGAGTAACAAATTAAATTAAACCCTGCCTCCTCTGGAGCAAGGTTTGCATCCCCTCTCTGCTTAATTTTTTCAGTTATCAAACCAAATCATATAGACACCTCTGCTCTGGTTGATACCAGGCTCACCTTAAGGGAATAGACATTTGAATCCTCAAGGACAGCTACCCTCTTCTTTTTTCTGGGTCTGATGTCATTCTCTCTGCATACAAATCAACTGTTGGTAACTTTCCCTGCTTTTGCAAAAGGCTCATAGCTTCCATCTGTTTGTTTGATTTTTCTCAATTGACATTCCCTAAATCAGCATACAGCTTGCCTTTTTTTAATATATGTATTTATTTATATTTATTTATTTATTTATTTTTGCTGTCTTTATTGTAACAGTTGTATTTTCATGACCACTGAAGTTTTCCTGAAATCTGCAAGACTGCATTCCAGAACATCAAGGGCATAAACCAGCAGGGGGCGTGAATCAGCTACCAGAACCATTGTCCTCTGTTAGACAAAAGTTAATTCTTCTGTTTATTTTAAAATAACTCTCACACTTTAAAAGTTAGTTTCCCCTGCCATTTGCGAGGGCTTACATCCTGAAGCTACTTTCTTTAAAGATCACTAAAATATAAGGAGACGCTGGTGGATTCGGGAGTGGAATACTTTAAGGTAAAAGAAACTGAAGCAATTCGATGATTTCCGAATACAAATGTTTATTTGAGAGGTCACCTAATCGACATGGTACCTGAATTAGTGCCCTAACTCATCAGCTGACTTGTGTATTTCCATCAAAGGTTCCTAACCTTTTTTTTTAAGGTCCTGAATTACTTTATCAATCTGTGAAGCCCATGGACCCCCTTCTCAAAATGTCTTTAATGAACAAAGTAAAATATATAAAATTAGAAAGGAATCCAATTAAGTTAAGCTACTAAAATATTTTTTTCAGAAAGTCCCTGGACTCTCGCTCTACAGAAGTTATAGAATTTGCTGTGGGGGGAGAAGTTGAAGTCCCACAAACTTACGATAGAGGAGTTTTCCTGGGGCATTGAAGCACCACATGCCAATGGAAATAAAACTAGCTGGACAATTGTATTGCTAGAGATAAAATTTATAATTAAGCAATTGTGACAAGACAGGGATTTTCTTCCTCTATTCCATCTTTCAGGCAGACTTCCTTAAGGAGAGATGTCAGAGAAGAATTGATTTTCTGGAATTAAGCAGTATTCAATGTAACTGTGTTTCAGAAGCGTGGAATATTCCCCCATTGTTCTTGCAGACTCTAGTGGACTCTGTGGACAGATGATGTGATTTAAGGAGGATGACTGTGTGCTCCTGTTGGGGGGTGGGAGAAGGGGGGAACTACTACCAGCAACATTAAAGGGTCACTGTATGATTGTCATGCCAAATAAGGATTGATTGGAGGATGTAGAAATATGCAGCATTTGGGGATAGGTGCCTTTAGTTTTATGATTGGGATTTGACAGAGGGATTGGATTTATTCTGCTTGGCTGCAGAGGGCAGATCTAGGAACAATGAGTGGAAGTTAGAAATGTAAATGGAGACTCGATGTAAGGAAAGAATCTTCAGAACAATTAGAGATAACTAAAATGTCTTGGGCTGCTAAAGGAGGCAAATGAGTTACCCTTAATTGGAGGTCTTTAAGTCACTGCTGGATGACAACTTCTTAAATTGTTGTAGAGAGATTCTGGGTCAGTTACTGCTTGGTTTAGATGACCTTTGATGTCCCTTGCTACTCTGAGTTTCTATGAAGTAAGTTATCATTGACCTTTATATATAAAACTTTAAAGTGTTATATTATTAAGATGCTTTATAATCATGATGTCATTTGAGCTGGACAAGAACCTTGGGAGATAGAGACTATAGAATTTTTTTCTGAATTTTACAGATGAGGAAACTGTGACTTAGGTTAAGTGACTCACTGACTGTTATGCAGTTGATATGAGATGACCAAAAATATGACTAGATTCTCATATCAAATGCTGTTCAAAGAACACTGATAATGGTGGCTTTGGGGGGAAAGAGTGGCATCTTTATGGTGAAAATGAAGGATTTAAATAGCCAAGGAATACCACTTCACACATGAGGTTGTGGAGTGTGAACAAAACCGGCCTCAACTCCTTGCGTTCCCACTACCCATGAAGATCTGTGTGACCTTGAGCAAGTCACCTCACTTAGCACCAGTTTCCTTTTCTGTAAGATGATGAAGTAGGACCCAGTAGACTGAGATCCTTTTTACTTTTCCATCTATAATCCTACGAGTTGCCTCAAGCACTAAGATGCTAATTGACTTGCCTCTGATCACACAGATATAGCTAATGTATACATATATATATATATATACATAAACATCTATCCTTTCTCTATCCCTCTCTCCCTCCCTCCCCTGTCTTTACACACACATGCACACACACACACACACACACGTTGAACCTTGGGTCTTAGTAATTCTGGGGCTTGCCTTCTATCCATAATCTAACTGCCCCTTGGCATTAGGAAGATTTGGATTCAAATCCAAGTTTTGCCAATTAATATATGGAATCCTGAACAAGCTGCGTATACTATATCTTCCTCAGCCAACTTTTGAGGACTCATCTAGTAATTCATAGATTGTGTTCTGGGTGAGTGGAGAAAATCCCCAGCTTTCTATACTGCTGAAATAGGCTAGGTAGAATAATAAAATGCTCTTGGAAATGTTCTCAGTGTATGAGTGATTTTGTTGCTGTTGTTTTGGGGACAAATACATTATTACTGGTGTCTTGTTTTTAATTTATTTAATTGCTTATTTTAATTTTTTTGTTAATTTGTATCACTATATTTTGTCTTTATTGTCACCTTGATTTCTGAATACAGTCCTCTCTTGTCCTTTACTCAGTAAGCCATCTCTTGTAACAAAGGTTTAAAAAATAAAAAAAGTGGAGTGGGGTGAGTGTAGGCAGGGAGTATAATTCAGCAAAATTAAGCAACATATCAACTTTGACCAATAAGGTATGTGCAAAGTCCTATGCCTGTGGTTCTCCACTTTTCCAAAGAAAGGAGAGTGGTACATTTTCTCATCTCTTCTCCTGGATCAAGCCTAGTCACGATAATTACTTGGCATTCAGTTAAGGGTTTGTTGTTGTTGTCTTCATTGTCATTGTTGTTTTTGTTATTCTGGCCATTTACATTGTTGTAGTTGTTGGGTACATTACTTTCCTGATTCTGCTTCATTCTGCATCAGTTTATTTGTCTTCCCATGTGTCTTAGAATTATTCATATTCATTTCTTAATGCCTATAATATTCCATTATCTTCATTTACTGTAATTTGTTTAGCTATTCTCTAATCAATGGGAATCTTCCTTGTTTCCAGCTTTTTCTAGGGGTGGAGGAGGAGATGGGGGGAGGTGTGGGTTAAGAGAATCAAAGTGGTTAATCATTACAAAATTTCCCAGACTTCCTGGTTGTTTGGTTAAGGTATTGGATTTTATATGGAACCAAGATGATCTGGATGAAAAATGAGGGAAAATACACTTAAGCAGGGTTTTTTTTTTTTAAACAAAAATCACCCTTTTTTGAAGTTAACCCAGTCATTCTCAACATTCCAGAAGCATACATTCATTTCCCATTAAAGACAGAAATCCTAATGTCCAGCAAACAATACTTAAGCATCCCCCATATGTAAGAACTCTGCAAATCTAAATAAAATAATCCATAGCTGCCTCAGGCAGGAAACTCATTCAATAAAGAATGACCTTGCCTCTTATTCAGCTTTCCAAAAAATAAAAATATGAATGAAATGTCATGTTTTTTCTTCCTCATCATCTCCTCCCCCAATCCTCAAAAGATATTTTTAGAAATTGGATTTCATCTATAGCCAACCTTTGGTCCTGTGTGAATAATTTGACAAGTAATAAGGAAAAGGTGTAATTCTTTAGCATTTCAGAGTCCCTGACAACAGTCAGGGTCACTGAGGAGAAGAAATAGAGGAATTTAGAGTTATGTTGCCAGCTACAATCAAACACATGTACACATTAAGATGATTTCTGAACCTTCTGGGTTTATCCCCCCTATGGAGTCCTGTTCCAGGAAAAGAAACATATTCCCATTGCAGCAAGCAGTCTTTGTCATGCCCAAAGTCCTTGTTTGAAAATAGATAACATAAATGCTTCCCTATTTAAAAAGCTTCAGGATGTAACAGTCTCCTCCAAAAGTAAGATCTTATCAGAACTTAGAAGGTTTCTGGTATAAAGCACACCCATGTTTGGCTTTGTTTTCACCCTAGATGAGGATTCTCTGGGTAAGATAACCCAGCCACTCAGAAAAAAAGCCACTGCCAGTTTGGGGATTTCATTGTTTGTTTTGTTTTTGTTTGTTTGTTTTTAATGTATCAGTCTCCTTCTGGTATGTTCTTAGCATATGATCATTGGTCTTAATGTGGAACCAGAGGATATGGGTTCAAATCCCCTCTCTGCCTCTAAGGTATTCAATTCATCTAAGGTATTATACAGAGAATAAACCACAAACATCTGGAGTTTTCGTTGCTCTTCATACTAGCTTCTCTCTGCTGAGAATGACTAAGCACAATATAGAGCAAGCTTTGCCCTCCCTTTCTGGGAAAAACATTAACTGCCTATGCATTCAGGGGCCATACTCGGTTCCTCCCTCTGGAACTTTCAGAAAGCAACTTATATTGGGAGGCCATTCTATGTGTTATAGAGACTTTGGACTACAGAATAACCGAAACTAAACTGTTTCCTTGGTACTCTCTGCCTGTAGGCACAAACTGGCCCGGATCAGTTTGTGTGAGTTTACCTAAAATGTTCAGTGTTCTGCAGAAAAGGCGGAAAAAGAGTCTAAAATAATCTTCACCATTAAAAAGACTTCAAGCAACCTACCTACATAAAATTGTAAGGGAATATAGTTTTATTCCAGTGAAATTTATGACAGATGATTTCAGGTACAGCCCAAGGCAAACAAGTGAACTAAGAGGAAAACCAAGCTACTTCAGAAGACATTACCAGTAAATAAATACTCTTTTTTTGGAATGGATCTATTTTGTAGAAAGACATTTCTAGTAAATAAGTACTCTTCTATTGGAATGGATCTATTTTGTAGAAAGATATTTCCAGTATATAAATACTCTTCTATTGGAATGGATCTATTTTGTAGATGCCATAAAGTTGAAAGGGGGTAGCTAACATGTTGAATATCAAACTAAAACATGTCGGATAGACAGACTAAAACAGGAATTGTTAACTTTTATTATGCCACGAACCCTTTGGCAGTCTGCCTTATCGATTCATTCTTAGAATACTGTTTATAAATTCATAAGAAATATAGAATTATGAAGAAAAACAATTACATTGAAATGCAATTATAATTTTTTTAAAGTTCGGAGGGCTTGGGTTAATAACCTATGAACTAGATATTGTGCTGAATGAGGATAAACATAGTCTTTGACACAATAAACTTATGATTTCAATGGTATAGAGAGCTACTGGTGAGAAACCACCCCTACCAATGTAAGTCTGCATATTTTCTACAATTTATAGTTGTAGAGATTTGTCTAGAGCCCTGTTTAGTTATCTGAACTTTTCAGTTGAATACTAACCAATTGGTTTGAATTTTGTAATTTTAATTAGGGATAGGGACTTGAGCTGTGATTTCATTTGTATAGGGAGCTCTTGGATCAGAAAATTGCCTCTAAGGATGTTCCCTTCTCTGCAACTTATAGTCTTAGAAAGTCACCTAGAACACTGGGTGGATTAATGACTTGCCCAGGGTCACACAGCTAAAATGTATTCTTACTTACAAGTAGTTGTTTGCATGTTGTCTCTCCTGTTGGACTCTGAGTTTCTTGAGAGCCAAGACTGTCTTTTGCCTTTCTTTATATTCCTAGTGCTTATTACAGGGGATTAGAACACAGTAAGTACTTAATAAATGCTTGTTTATTGACTCTAAGAGGCAGGGCTTGAACCTAGGTTGTCTTGGCTCCAAGCACAGCTCTCTGTCCATGAGACCACAATGCCTCTTGAATGCCACATGAGTGTTTGGGGGGAAAAAGTTCTCAAGTATAAGTTGAGGGAAGTCATAGCTAGATAAAATTGAGCTAAATTTAAAAAAAAAAACAATTAGGGGTTTTAGCAGACTATGAGGTTAATCCATACTGTGATATGGCAACTTTAAAACCTAATGTGATCTGTATTGAGAGGTACAATGTCCAAAACTAGGGAGATGATAGCCCTATTGTACTTTTCATCATCAGACTGTACCTGGACTATTATATTAAGTCCTGGATACAACATTTCAAGAAGGACATTGACAAAATCGAGAGAATTTAGAGAGATGGCTAGCAGGAACTTGAGATCATGACCTATAAAGGTGTGAATCTTTAGAACATGATAGATGCATTCCTTGGGATGCACCATCATGGGAAAGAGGGATCAGATTTGTTTTGTTTGGCTACAGGGAAAAGAACTAGGAACAATGGGTAGAAATTATGGAACCAAAAGGGTTAGGCTCAACGTAAGAAAAATCTCAAAAAAATTAGTATTGTCTGTAAGTGGAATGGGCTTCCTTGAGACACAGTGGGCTTTATCATCTGGATATATTCAAGGGAAGGATAGGTGACCACTGGCTGGGTGTGTTGCGGAAGACATTCTTTCTTCATGTACAATTTGAACAAGATGGCCTCAGATGCCTCTTTCCTTTCTGATATGACATAATTCAGATCATTTAATGGGAACAGAAGCTTATAGTTGATTTTTTTGGTTGTGTTAGGGGTTCTTACCTGGGGTCTGTGAGTTTTTTAAAAATTATTTTGAAAACTGTATTCAATGTTATTGGCTTCCTCTGTAATACTATTGGGTATATGTTTTATTTTGTACATTTAAACACATTTTAAGAAGGGGTCCAAGACTTCACCAAACTACCAAAGGAGTCCGATGACACACATTTAAAAACCTTTGCTCTGGATAATTGGTTGCTGTCCTTGATGCTCAAAGTGACCTCATTATGTTGGGGTCAAGGTACAGTGTGTTTGACTATGACTGATCAGATCAAAATGAGCTTGGAATGTTCTACTACAGGTTAAGGAACTATGTGAACATTTGGAATAAAGATATTTCTAAATTTGTGCATCTCCTGTTTCTTTTGAACTACTGCAAATCTGCTTTGTTCATAGAGCACAGCACTTTGATGTGGGCACACCATGCTGGGCAGTCCTTTGCCATGTCTCCCATGTCACATAATTGATTCCAAAGTTCTTCAGGGAGACCTTGAGAGTGTCCTTGTATTGCTTCTTCTGACTCCATGTGAGTGCTTGCCTTGCATGAGTTCTCTGTAAAATGGTCTTTTAGGCAAACATACATTTGGTGTTTGAACAACATAGTATGGTAAGAAAGAAGGGTGGGCATGGTGACAGAAGTTTCCAAACCTGGGGTGGCTAAGTTGAGTACTTTGTTCTGATAGCTAGTTTCAATTCTCTCTAATGGGATACCTGGGTCTTGTCCTGATATTTGATTTGCAATTTTGTACCTTGTGATCCAGGGATAAATTTTGGGTTGTCACCAAGGTCCCTTTTAGCTCTGTTTACACATTGCCAGGAGGAAGGCAGTTTATAATGCAACTCCCTGGGAAGATCCCTCAAGCCAAGGGAAAGTGAATGTATCTGGGTCCTGCCTCAGTGCACAAAAGAAGGGAATTTAGAGAAAGTTGATGAGATCATGACACTAACTGGTATTACATAGACTTGTATCCCTAGGCAACTCCACAGGGTGCTGATTAAGTTCTTAAAAGAACTAGTCCCTGAAAGACCTGTGTAACTCACTCCACAGGTTCTATTAAAGAGAGCTCAGCAAGGTCTTGGCTTTTAGCGGAGTACCAGGGAGAGAAACCACAAGCTCTTTGTGGAGAAGAAGAGAACTGGGGAACAACAATTGACACCCTGGAGGAGGGGAGCAGTTGATAAAACAAAGACATTAAGAGGTCTTAGTTGGAAGAAAATAATGTCAGGAGTGCTAGCAAATGTAGTCTTGAACTCAAGACATTGAATTATAGAGCAAAGAGGACTTAAGGATGGTGATCAAACCTCTGAGAGCTGCTGAATGATGGAGAATGCCAATCAGCAGCCCATTGGAACCACTGATACTCAGGAGAAGAGCTACCATATAGTAAGCTGGGATAAAAAAAGTATTTCCTATCTGGAGCTCCTTAAGCTTCCCTACGCTTACATGATTAGAGTCATCCTAAAATGGATGGAACATGATACATTTGCTTTCCTCGTTCAGATAATTGGAGGCAGAGTGATTCCTATGAAAGCTACATTGGGTGATAATGATTATAGTTAAGATTTTTTATACAACTTAAAATTATGAAAAGTGTTTTATAAATCTTTGTCACTTGATCTGGATGATAACTTGGTGAAGCAGAAGCTATGATTATCCCCATTTTAGGGATGAGGAAATGGAGGCTAAATGAAGTTAAATAGGTCACTGTAGAATCTGGACCTCAGCAGAATTGGGAAGGATTCAATTGGCCTTCAGCACCTTCTTGCTTGCCCTTCTTTTTTTGCTGTCCCCATTTGTCCAGGCCTGGGTCCTCATGCTACTCCTTGGCTGCCTAGGATTCTCATTGTTCCTCCATATCTAGTCCTGTCCTCTTGGGCAATGAAAAGTACGATAGATTTCCTTCTAAATTCCTCCTCCCCTACCCCCTAAGCAAAACAAAAAAGCTTGAACACACAAAACTACACCTGACATGTATCTAATGAGGCCAAAGCTTGTCAATCCTATTTTTGGAGAGGGGTGAGGTCATAGCACAGGGTTATTCGTGGTCTAGAGGAATCTTGCACAAATTCATGGATTGTAAGAATAAGTTCCATACTAAGACCTTCTTCCCTTCCGCCAAAAGATGGCACACTCTTGAAGAACCAGTGCTAGAGAATTGTTTACTACACCACAGTGATAAAGTTCTAGGGTACCATATTCTGGCAATTCAACAATACCACATCCTGGCAATACTACATACATTTGTGAAGGGTTTACTATGTACACGGCAATGGTGTTGTATATATAGAATATAGGTGCTTCATAAATATTGGAAGTAGATAAATTTATGATGCTAGCTGACATTTATGTAAGGGTTTTACATCACCTTTTCCATATATTGCCTTATTTGATAACATTCCACTTCTGACCCAGAAATGTGAGGTAGGTGCTTTTATCCCCATTTTATAGATGAGGAAAATCAAGGCTCGTAGTACTTAAGTGACCCCTTCTCCAGGGTAACACAACTAATAAGTATCTTGGAAGGTCATGGAATATAGAATTAGAAAAGAACCTCAGATATAATGCAATCACATCCCCATTTTACACATGAAAAAGAAGCATTGAAGAGTTTGGGTGACTTGCCTAATTTCACACCAGTGGTTACTAGCAGAACAAAATGTATTTTGACTGCAAATCAATGCATCCTTTCTACTGTGCTATGTTTTCAGGGATATATGGGGTGTTCAGGAGGACTAGCACCTATGGTGTGAGGGCTTGCTAAGCCCTTTTCAGGGCTGTTTATCCACCTTTGGTGTCCATGTGATTCACCCAACTCTCACCTGTGGCTCTAAGAAGTTCTAACATGTGCAGCAGCCACACCCCCAGTAAACCGTCAGAGGGCTTAAACCAGGTTGAGGGTAACTGACAGACCTCAAACCTGTTGGTGAATTAGGGGAATATCTACCCCAAACATGTGACAACTTTCCCTAGTGGAATGGGCAAATGAGAAGAATTTGTTCCAGTAGCTATAAAGGCAGCTGAAGCAGGTGCTGTGAAGCTCTTAGAGCCTGCTCAGACAGAGAAGCCACTAAGGTCATCCTCTTCATTCCAGCCATGGTTGTGAGTTAGTGAGGCTGAAGATTTTATGTAGCTCTGCCTCATTTAAATCAATTCACATGTAAATCATTACCTGTGATGTCATTTGTCTTTTTAGAAAACTAAGGACAAACAACACTTTCCATCATGGTAAAATGTTAATAGCCAATAGCTTAATATGGTTTGCCTTTCTGGGAATACTGCATTTTAACAAGAGAGAATTCTTTAATCTTTAAAAAAAAAAAAGTCTAAAGGTAAGATTTCAGGTTCAAAAATTTTTGGAGGGAGATATTTTTAGGCAAATATCCCTCATACCATATTTTGTAGAAAATTCCCTATTCCATTTGCTTGTAGATATTTTGGTACTTGAGATACAGCTGTGAAGTAATCAATAGGGAATTATAGGGAATTAAGAGACCGGTCTTGCCTTACTAGCTGTGTGATCCTTACCTTCATAATTTTAAATCACTAAATCTCTCCAGGCCTCAGTTTTTTCATTTGTAAAATCTAAGAGTTGTGCTTAATGGCCTTCTAAGGTCTCTTTCAGCTCTAAATCTGTGATGCCAAAAAAAAAAATCCCCTGAATAAATGAATGAGAAAGCATTTATTAAGTGCTTATTATGTATCAGACTGTACACTGAGGATCAACTTTCAAAAGGGAATAAATTCCTGCCCTCAGGAAGCTTCTATACATTCTAATGGGGGAGATAAGAGGAAAGAGGGAGCAGGAGGAGGAGTTCAGTGGTTTAAAAAGTTACAAAGAACAATGAGTGGAGCTTTAGGGGATTGGATACACAGACTTTCAGGTACCAAGGGAAGTAATGATTTGATTAATCAGGAGGAACTTTCCAGAGTATATAGGGGCTCAAAGGGAGGGTGGCAGATGAGGAACATGGCCAGGGAGTAAGGCATAGTACCAGACAGCTTAGTTGCAGAGGGCCATGTAAGGCACTAGCCATTCTGGACATGGGGCCCCCCGAAGGAAGTGTGTTCTCTAAGTTCTCTAAGAACGATGACACCACTGTGAAAACAACATTGGGCAGAGTAAGGAGACCAGTTTTTAGTCCCAGCTCTACTCCTATGTGACTTTGAGCAAAGTACTTGACTTCTTTTGGCCTTAGTTTCTCCATCTATAAAATGAAAGACTCATATGAGACAGCTCACATAACAAGTAATAACTTGCATGAATAAACCAGCTAGCATTTGTAAAGCAAAGTTGGGATTTGTGCACTCAAATCCCAGACTTCTAACCCACAATGTGCTTGCTGCCTTTGTCTCCCTTCCAAAATTATACTTCTATGATTCTTATTGTATGAATCAAACTTGTCTCCTGCTCCTCGGTACCACATTGAAAAAAAATAATTATTTTGTCATCTCATGGTTGTTCTGGTTATCAAATTATATTATTAATATAAAACATAGCATAAGCATAAGTATCATGTTATTGCTATTATGTTAATAAGAATAACTAGTTTTGTAATAGCACATCAGAGTTTGAAGAGTACTTTATGTACACATTTGACCCTTGCAATATCCACATGTGGTAAGTGCAATAGATATTGCTCCCACTTTACCCATGTGAAAGCTGGGGCTAGGGCCAGCTAGGTGGCATGGTGGATAGAGCACTGGCCCTGCATTCAAATCCGTCCTCAGACACATAACACTTACTAGCTGTGTGATCCTGGGCAAGTCACTTAACCCCGTTGCCTAGCAAAAAAAAAAAAAAAAGAAAAAGAAAACTGGGACTAAAAGAGATTATGGTGATTTGCCTTATGGACATACAACTAGTGTGTGAGGGAGTATTTAAATCCAGATCTCCTTTGGTCTGCTTATATCCCACTAGCTACTATCCCTCAACACAATCAATTATCCCTTTCTTCTTCCCCTAACTCATCACCTTCCAACCAGAAGGGACTGATTATACTTCCAATCACACCCCATACATAGAGAATTTTCCCAGATGAAACATCTTTTCTAAAACAGATGTTCTTGTATTTCAGCACCCGCTCTTGCAGCCACTGACTCCTCACATTGCAAAGTCGGAAACGGCGCCATGCAGTACAGTGGAAAGAGTTCTGGACCAAGAATCTGGAGAATCCTGCCTGTAACACCAGATGTTTGGCCATGGACATTGATAAAATAGAGATAATTATACCTGTAGTATTGGTCTCACAGGGCTTTCATAAGGATAAAATTGGATAATATATATAAAGCACATTAACATTTCTAAAGTGCTCTACAGAGTACTCCAAAAGTCTTAGGGCAATTTAAAAACCACACTAAGACTTTTGAAACACCTTGTATAATTTTTAGCTATTATTAAAATAGCATTTTTAAAATTTTACTTATTCTGAACTTAAGAAAACAAGTGTTTCCATAACATTGTAGAAGAGAAAAAAAAGACGATTGTACACGAAACTGCAAATATATTTGATTTTAAAGCTGTTGAAAAAGCCTACCACTGCTAAATCTCTAGTTTAAATTTAGAGAATTCATATGTATGCATATATGTGTGTATGTATAAATATATAATCTCACAGGTGTGTATGTATATATGTGTGTATTGTGACACCTGTGAGAGATACATATGTATATATACATGTGTATACAGATGATATACACACATACACATACTCACCTATGATTCCAAAGGTAGAAGAAAGTTTCCAGTTAGGAATTTATCCCTATGAGTGTAGATTGGCAACTGCAGTGTTTAGGCTTATAGATTTGTATGGGAGCATTGAGAGGTTAAGTGACCTATCCAGGGTCACATGGCAAAGTGCAGGTATCAGAAATAGGCTTTGAACACAGATTCATCTTGACTCTGGGGCAAAATACTATGCTGCCTCTCTTGGATTTTAAACTACATTTAATTAAGACCATGGAGTCAACTAGAATAGAGGGGAAATAAAAAATTCTTGGGATAAATAATGGTACTATTTCTTAGAGTCAGAAGGCATGAATTCAAAGAAGCAGGAATAGAAAACCTAAATGGTTAGCAGAATGGTTTTACCTTCATTTTTGAAGAGGACCAATGACATCATGGGACGGTGTCTTAACTTGTGTGGTGAATTGGATTTAATCGAGGCAGTGTTGCACAAAGTGATAGTCATTCTCATTCTCTCTTCCGGAATCATTGAAGTCCAGTGGCAAGACAAAAGTCAAGATGACTGGTCATGGCCTGGGATGCAGTGGATGACCTTGGTGTCTTCAATGGCTGACCAAGTTCTAAGCACTTCACAGCACCTGCTTCAGCTGCCTTTGTGGCTGCTGGAACAAATTGTTCTCATCCTCCACTGGAGGAAATCTTCACATGCTTGGGCCAGACATTCCTCTAACTCACCAACAGGTTTGTGGCCTGTCAGTTACCCTCAACCTGGTTTAGCCTATATGCTGAGACCCTTTACCCAGGTGTGGCCACTACTCATGCTACAACTCCTTGGAGCCACAGGTGAGGGTTGAGTGCTAGGTAGACATCAAAGGTGGACGAGAAGCCAAAAGGGCCCCTTAAACCAGAGGTGCTAGTCCTTCCTGCATACCCCATATCTCAGATTGGTACATTATAATGGAAAGAACACTAGCATTGGCATCAGATGACCTTGGTTCAAGGCAAGCTCCTGATACTATCTATTTGATGCTGGGTAAGTCAAAGCATCTCTGGGCTTTGATTTCCTCAAAGAGGTTAGATCAGGTGATGTTAAGGTCCTTTACATCTCTAAATACAAATTATCATACCTTCTAGCTCTAAAATCCTGAGTCTAAACTCTGATGTATATTAGGCAGGTGATGCTGGGCAAGTTAATCTAATCTCTATGTCTCAGTTTAAATGGTCTTTAAAATGGTCATGAAGACAGAACTGGGAGCAACAGGCGAAAGTTTCAGATGCACAGCTTTTAGCTACATTGAAGAAAAACCACTGCAAAAAAGTAGATATCAGTAAGTGGAATGGGCTGCCTAAAATAATGATAGATATTCCTCCTCCCTAAAGATCTCCAAGCCAAGGTTGAGGACTACTTGCTGGGGAAATTGTAGAGGAATTTTTTGGTCAGATATAACTTGGTCTCTATAGATCCTGATATCCCTTCCAATTCAATAATTCAATTAATATGGGAGGGAGTGGCAGCCTAGACCAGGGGTGGGAAACCTGCAGCCCCTAGGCCACATGTGGCCTTCTAGGTCCTTGGGTGTGGTCTTTTGACTGAGTCCAAGTTTTACAGAACAAATCCTTTTATTAAGGCAATTTGTTCTATAAAGTCTGGATTCAGTCAAAGGGCTGCTCTTGAGGACTTAGAGGGCCACGTGTGGCCTCAAGGTCACATGTTCCCCACCCGTGGCCTAGATAATCACTCTATGCTGCTTTAAAGTGTCAAGATGGTAAATACACTCTGATACCTTAACCAGATAAAAACATATATTTTTAGAATCAAACTATCATAGAGTGGAGACTGAGTACAAAAACGGTACTTGACCAGTTTAGATGTCTTTGAAAGCTACTGGATAAAATGGAGATACATTGTACAGGAAGCGTGTTCATGTTCAGATGGTTTCAGGAAATTTGGTGTCCTCCTAAGGGTCATGGATAAAATATAGAAGCTGGAGTTTAAGCAGCAGAGGAGAGAGAGAGAGCACCAAATCCCTGAGAAGAAATTGCTTGTGAAGGGAGGGAAGAACCCTGGCATCAGCTTCAGTCTCGATCCCCTTCTGTTTCCTCACTTTGACTAGAGGAGGACTTTGCCAACTTTGGAGGACTGTAATATTTGGACTTTTTCATGAGCGTCCTAGTAATAATGTTCCTGGATCAGTTGACAGAAATGCCTACATTTAAAGCTGAGGACAGACTGAATGCAATGAGGAAGTACATATTTAGGGTTCCACAAAGAGCCCAGCAGAGAAGCTATATGATACCCTAGGGGGACATATTGAGGACTCCAGCAAAATGACTTTTATAGGAGATGCAAGTTATGCTCTTTTCTGCAAATGATCTCTAAGCTTGAGTTCACTTTTCCATAGACTTTGTTTATACTACGTGTAACAGATTTTGAGAAAGATGTTTTGTACCAAGTATATCATCAAAGTAATCCCCAAAGTGAACATTAGTTGTAAAAACTAATCAAGTTTAACTGACTAATTGATATTAACCCATAGTCATGGGGGAGAAGTCATGCAGGTTGGAGCTTATGAGCTATAGAATTAAAAAGACACCTTTAGCCCCTGAGGGTGAAGGGAGGGTGTAATTGCCTTGCACCCAACCTGCCTGTAAGAACGGGTATTGGTAAAGTGAGCCCAGACCATGTACTACCCTATTAATATTTGTATTACAATGAAAGTTAAGCACTTTTAAGATCTTAAATGCTATATAAAAGCAGAATAATAATTATTATTTGTCACTCATGCCTTGTAAAGGCCTTGAAAATGCTTTGAAAACTAGAAAGAAATTGACCAGAAGACATAGTGTAGTGCAGTAGAGAGTAGCGTGGTACAGTGGAGAGAATTCTGGAGCTGGAGCCAAAGACAATAGATTTAAATCCTGACTCTGTTACTTACTACCTGTATGATCTGGGGCAAAATACTCCCCTCTTTGTCCCTAAAATGGTGTTAAATGACCCGAAGTCTGAGTCTAAATTCTTATGAGAATTTATGAGAAGCAGGTGCTTCTAATGAGCCCCTTTCCAATAGAACACTGCCTTAAACAGAATTAATCTGCTTTGTCTTCTTCTTTTTTTTTTAATATTGTCAACTATAGCAGGTCCTAGAAGAAGAAAGAGCAGGCTATTTCTAAGTTAAGTGAAAGAGAATATGCTTTTTTTTAGTCTTCTAGGCAGAACTCCAATGTAGCCAAGGGAAGGAAAGGAGGTGGGGCTTTTAAACTGTCTCGTCAGAGACTGTAATTATTGTATCAATTATTACTGCATTATGTTCCTGGACATGTTGAACTAGAAGGTAGACTCTTTACTACATGCTTGTAGCTGGCAGATTCTTTTATCACTGAAGCATTATTGTACAAAGCACTAACTGTAATTGAGCATAGATCTATTCGTGTTTGGTCAGAGAATTGTAATTAACCACCCCTCCCCCTTTCCCTTGCATAATTGTGCTCCAGGACATGCCCAGGTATGTGCCCATATGTTCCCAATCTTCACTTCTTACTCCTACCCCAAGAGGGAGTTTCAGTCAGTCTCCTCTTTAAGTAATTCAGGTCCTTGAAATGTAGATTATCATAAATCTTTGTCATTCATAACATAAAGGATAGAGGGCAAATGTTGGAGTCAGGAAGACATTGCTCAATGCTGGTATCTGACATGTACTGACTGTGTGACCCAGTAAGATGTTTAATGCCTCAAGCAGCTCTCTGAAACTGTAAGTTACAGATGAGTTGCTGGTCTGTATTTGTGGAGGGAGTTCCATACCAGGAATTCCCAACTGATGAAATGTCCAAGGCCTTCCCCTCCTCTCTAAAGAATGAAGATGAAAAGTGCAGTAGCTGCCCTTACTCATAGCAGAAGGTCAAGAAGGCTTGCCTAAAAGACTCATCTGACTAAAACGAATGAACAACAAATTCTTCAAGTATCCTAGTGTTTGCCTGAAATTCCCTAAATGTGTCAGATTTATTCCATTGCTTTCTTTTTCTTCCTAGCTGGTACATTAAACTCATTTACAAGAAACTTGTTAGTTCAGATCATGAGATGCTTTACTCTCCTGAGGCAGCAAGAGCAGCCTGACAGGAAGAAGAAGGCAAAAGCCTAAGGAAGGAAGTGGACAGGCCCAGAAAGGAGATGTGAGAGGCACTAAAAACAAACTTCATTTTTTTCACAATTCAGCTTACAGTCAGATAATGCTAAAATCCTAAAAACCTGGAACCTATTTTCTATATTTTCTTTCTTTCTTTCTTTCTTTCTTTCTTTCTTTCTTTCTTTCTTTCCTTCTTTCTTTCCTTCTTTCTTTCCTTCTTTCTTTCTTTCCTTCTTTCTTTCCTTCTTTCTTTCTTTCCTCCTTTCCTCCTTTCCTCCTTTCCTTTCTTTTCTTTCTTTCTCCTTTCCTCTCTCTCCCTCTCTTTCTTTCTTTTAAAGAGAGCATTGTTGGGCTACGTGGGTTCAAAAAAGTAGAATTTTTTTATCTTGGAAAATGTCAGGAACAGGAAGGAAAGATTTATTAATTTGTATAAAATAACCGAATGCTCCAAAGAGATATTTTTGACACAAGTATTTAAAGCAAGACATTTTCAGGGAATTTGTTGTTTGTGATTCATTAAATGACTTATATATGTAATATAGAGTTTTTGCTTAGAATGGAAAAAAAAACAAAGCTGTGATGCAAAAATTATATAGACACAAATGGTGTTAAATAGCTTACAAACTAGCAATCTTATACAATAGAAATTGGAATAATAAAATATCTTCAATGCTGAAAAAGAGCTGTGTTTTTGGAAGCTTGTGAGGGAAGGGTATGGCTCTTCAAAATACTGAATACATTTAGTTTGTGATTATTCTTCTTTCTTAATGTTAGTATTTTCTAGCTCTGTTTTCATGCACAACTAATAAGAAGCTTTACTTTAAGGTATGTAGACACATAGCACAAAGGTAAGCCTGGAGGCAAATGGGGTTTTCTTTACACATATTTTGAATTTTTTTTCTATTTTTGAAACATTATCCACTTCCTACTGACCTCTTTTCCTTTAAAAACCCTTGTTGTTGAGTCATTTTTCAGTAGTGTCCAACTCTTCATGACTACATTTGGGGTTTTCTTGGCAGATATACTAGAGTTGTTTGCCATTTCTTTCTCCAGCTCATTTTACACATGAGGAAACTGAGGCAAATAGGGTTAAGTGACTTGGATAGTGTCACACAGTTAGTAAGTGTCTGAGGCCAGATTTGAACTCAGGAAAATGAGTCTTCCTGGCTCCAGGCCTGGCATTCTATCAACTATACCACCTAGCTTCCCCTAAGAACCTTCCCTTTTAGCAAAGAAATATAAACACAACAACACATTGGCATCTTCTGAAGAGATGGGCATCATTATGGACCTATAGTATACCACCTTTCTTCCAGGGCAAGGGAAGCCTGCTTCACTGTCATTCCTCTGATGTTAAGACTTATGACTACATTGATCACTGATGATTTCCAATGTTGTATGTAAATTGTTCTCTTAGCATCCTTTGCTATGCATCAATAAATGGTGCCAGGGTTCTTAGTCTGAAGGGGTCAGTGGATAGATTACAAGGAACTTGGATTGGAAAAAATATATATTGCATCTTTATTTTCACTAACCATTGGCATTTCACATTATCTTTAGTTATTTAAAAACATTACTGTGAGAAGGGATCCACAAGCTTTACCAGAGTGCCCAAAGTGGTCCATAATACACAAAAAATATTAAGAATCTCTACTTCATGCAAACACTACTCTTCTCTGTTCTCATTCCTTCCAAAGCCCCAGGGGCACAACTAGTGGCATTTTTGAAGCTCATCATCCCAAGAGAACAAAGACAGGAGATGTAGCCTTGTGTGGCCAGTGAGGTCTGCTAAATCCACAGAAAACGCAAAATACATGATGGTAGAAAGCTAGTATCCCCCCATACTGCTTTGGCTATGTCAGCAATCCCAAATACTTTCATACACAGATAGCTCTGCTCTCTGCTTTACCTTTGCAGACTAGAGGTGGGCTAATTAAAAAAAAATCAGCAGCCTCAGAACTGCCTAGGGCCCTATATTAATACTAAGTAGGTAATTACCTTCCTCCTCAGGACTAGAAGTCCTGGCAGGTGTTCTAGCCAAATGACAGCATCTTTATGCTTCTACTCATTCCAGGCCATACAAGGATATTGTTATCCTTCCTATCTGCTGCTGACAGAAATTCCATATAGGTCATTTTTACTGTTTTTCCAAGTCAGCAATTTTAATTTTAAAACACTGGCCTCCTGAATGAAGCTGACTTATGATACCTCAAAATAACAGGTAAAATAATATTTTATTTGGATGGGACTTTAGATATCATTTAGACTAAATATCTAACTTTACTGGTGAAGAAACTTAGGCCAAGAGAGATAAGTGATTTTCACAGGGTCACACAGCTAGCTGGTAGCAAACCCATTATTCTTAACCGCTATCTATCGCTATTTACGATTTTCTTAAAAAAAAATTAGAACATTCTTTTAAAAATATTTTTGAGTTCCCAAATCATCTTCCTCAGTTCAGCCCCTTCCCCACCCATTGAGAAGGTAAGCAATGTGATATCAATTATACACATGAAATCACATAAAATATATTTCCATATTAGACATGTCACAAAAAAACAAAGAAAATAAGGAAAGCAAAAAATATATATACACTTTGATTTGCACTCAGAATTCATCAGTTTTCTCTCTGAAGGTAAGTAGCATTTTTCATCACGAATCCTTCAGAATTGTCTAGGATCATTGTATCGATCAGAGTAGCTAAGTCTTTCGCAATTGATCATTGTTATAATATTGTTGTTGCTGTGTTCAATGATCTCCTAGTTCTGCTCTCTTTGTTGTTGTTGTTGAGTTATTTTTCCCTTGTGTCCAACTCTTTGTGACCCCATTTGGGTGGTTTGTTTTTTGGCAAAGATACTGGAGTGGCCTGCCATTTGTTTTTTCTGAAAGCATTCCCCTTTTCATTCTATCACAATCACATATCACAACTTGTTCAGCCATTCCCCAGTTGATGGGCATCCCCTCAATTTCCAATTCTTTGCCTCCACAGAAAGAGCTGCTATAAATATTTTTTTTACATATGGGTTCTTTTTCTGTTTCTTTCATCTCTTTGGGAGACAGACCTAGTTACATTACTATTCTTAACTTCCATAGATAGGAAAGGGGAAAAAATATTTCAGTATTTTAAAGTAAGGAAATCCTAAGGACCATTTATTGCTGTACTTCTTACCTGGGCATAAGTATGTGATGTTAGGCAAGGGTTCTTAATCTGGGGTTTCTGAATCTTTTTTTTTAATAGGGATTCTTAGGCTTTTCCAGACTGCCACAGGGTTCCATGACAACCAAAAAATGGTTAAACGCCTCTTATTTAAGTTATTTCTTCATCAGAATTGTTATTTACTTTAGAGAAGAGACTCAATTTGTGATTGAGTTTAACTACTATGGTCCAGCATACTTGGCAAGGAGGGTCTGGTAGATATCCTATTAAATCAACATAAAAATTAAAGAGAGAACATATCTTTGCTAAGCAAAATTTGAAGTCTATGCTTGCAAATCTGACCAGATTATCCAAATGGTAATCTTGTGCTCAACAGTGTGAGTTGAGGGAAGGTTAGTGATAGAAGATTCTGGTAGTAAAATATGTAGTGGGGTATACAATTTGAGGATGTTTACATTACTAAAAGCATCATTTGATTTTGATATTTAATGATTTTCTTGGTCTACAATAAGGGACAAAAGAATAAGGCATTCAATAGTTTCAATTGACATTTCTCCAAATGTAGTACTTTCATTGCAATTTTAGGTAGCACCTCCTCTGGTATCCTTCTCTCTACCCCCAATTTATGTTCACAAGTTAGATTCCCTGAGAAATGATTATCCCAGGTTCAATGTATTCTGTGGACCCACAGTCCTATAACTATCTCATGAGCCCCCATTGGTGTGTTTAGTTTAACTCCAGTTAGCCAGAGCACATAATTGGCTTAAAGTAAAGGCATCTACAGAAATGATAGAGTAAAAACAGTAGCAATAAAGTATCTCCCCCATAAACCTGGGGTAAGCTCTCCCACAGCTTCTCACAGTATCAATTAGAATAGTAATAGATAGAAGTTCACAAGCAGAGAGGTACATATATATGTAACACATGTGGCTAAGGCACATGCCAGGTTAAGCAGCTCATGTCTCTGATGCTGACGGAGTGTAGAGGGATTGATATTGTTTCACTGTTCCCCTTGACCTTGGTCTTGCAAGGTTTTTTTTGTTTGTTTTTTGTTTTTTTGTTTTTTTGCTGGTTGCTGTAGTCATCACCAGTTCTTGGTTTTAGCTCAAATGATAGCCTGGATTAGGGTACTACTAAATTCTTTCAAAAATTGATACTACAGGGGCAGCTAGGTGGTGTGGTGAATAGAGCACTGGCCCTGGAGTCAGAAGGATGTGAGTTCTGATCTGGCCTCAGGCAGTACTAGTTGTGTGACTGCAGGCAAGTCACTTAACCTCAGTTGGGGGGGGGGGGGGGGGAGAGAGAGAGAGAGAGGGAGGGAGGGGGGGAGAGGGGGGGAGGGGAGAGGGGGGGGGAGGGGGAGAGAGGGAGAGCGCAGGACAAAAGGAGGGGT
>NW_020954626.1:5382133-5400563 GCF_900497805.2 Vombatus ursinus
AGAGAGAGAGAGAGAGAGAGAGAGAGAGAGAGTGTGTGAGAGAGAGAAGCTACACAGAAGAATCTCAACTTCTGCCTCTTGTCTTGACTCCAAAACTGGACACTGTCATATGCTTCTCTTATAAGATGCTATTGTCAATGGGGGTGGGTAGGAGGAAGAAATCCTCTTCACCCTTGCTCTATACTCCCAAGAAGGGAAAGGGAAAAATTGAAGAGAAAGTTCTGAGGAACAATGTCCTTCTTTCATAGATACCTCTATTTGCAACTCCCCTCTGCAGCACAAATGATGGCAAAATTGATTCCTCCAAATTTTAGACTTTTTCTCTCTAGGGTAAATCCATTCTCTGTCAATCTTCAACCTAACTTCCTAATCCTTTCATAAGCAAATGGACAAGTTAATATCTGAAAGGTGAATACTATGAAAATGTGCAAATTAGGACACTGAAAAGTGTACAACATTGCACCATATTTTTATAACTTTTTAATTATTTTATCAAGAGAATTTGGTGGACTTGATTGGACAGGGATCCCTTGATTGCTCCCATCCCCACTACACTTAAGACCCTTCAAAAATTGTATCAATGTTTTAATCTCCTACTTAGATTGATTATAATGTTGAGCATAAATGTAATAAAAGAAAATGAAATGGATAACAGAATACAATGGTGGATGTAGTAGCACTCTGCATTTCTTGAGTCAAACATGTTTCACCAGTGTTGGCCTGATGATTGTCTGTATGTTTGATCTGAGGCCTCCCTAGTTGAATTAATAAAAGCTCACCAGTAGCTTCACTGTAGGGTGGTGAACTCTTTGGTGACAGCAGCTATGAAGATAGCATAAAAAGGCCTGAAGTGGTTGTAACCTTTATTAGCGAAAGGGTTAGAAGCTATCTCTCAGTAGAATATAAGTTCCTTGAGGACATTGTTTCATCTTTATATTCCCAGTGCCTTGCACATAAGTGCTTTATATACCTGTTGTACCAAGGACCCACATTAATGAAATCACTGAGCCATAGAAGTATCAAGCTGTTCACCAAGTGTGCCTTGATGACCTTCCACTTGACTTATTTTAATCACCTTTTCTTACTGAGGGAGATAATCTTTAAAAATCTTTGCTATTGCTTTTGGTAAGCATTCATTATTATGGCAACATACTGCCTTGAGCATCTTAAAAATAATAATAGCTAGCATTTATACAAAGTGTCCCTAAAGTCTCGGTGCATTTTTAAGCTTTGATAGCACCAAATTGCACTAAGATATTTGGGGCCTCCTGCATATGGAGTTAAGGGTTGTAAAGCACTTTACAGATGTTATTTCATTTAATCCTCACAACAACCCTTTGATGAGAGTGCTGTTATCTCCATTTTACATGTGTCAAAACTGAACATGAAGGAGATAAAGTGATTTGTCATAAGCCACACAATTAGTGTCCGAAGAAGGATTCACACTCAGGACTAAGTCCTGCATCTAAAGGTATTACAGAATCCATTATGATTAAGGTGTATGTATTTTTTGAGATTCTCCAATAGCAGTGATAGATTTACTTTTATTCATCTTTCTGCTCCTGTACTATCCCCATGGTAACAAAGGTTAAAAAGGTTTGTGAAATAGCTAGCCAAAAATGAAGGGCAACAGCTCTGACTGTGGACCCATGAAAACTACATGGTTCACATAGGAACTGAGTCAATGACTTTGGTCTTTCTCTCAAACTCTCTAGCTACGTGCTCCAACCACTTGATCACATACATGATAAATTTATGTTTATTTAAATCAAATTTTGTAGCTAAAATGCCTTAAATGAAATAAAGCTTCATATATCAGGATCATTTCAAATTATGACTTTTGAGGTGGAGTGAAAAGGTGGGATGATACAGTAACCCCATGAGATAGGGACTCCAAGTCATCTTACAATAAGGAAATACATTCAGAGATGTTAAGCAACTTGCCCATGGTTACACAGTTAGTAAGTATCAAAGGCAGTATTTGAACACAGATGTCTCCTGACACCAGGTCTAGTTCTCTTTCTATATTAAATTGACTACATTGCATTTCAACCATTTGGCATTAAGATCCCTGACAGCTGGTAAGCCAGAGATGAATTTAGATTGAATGATCCTAATTTTTTGTCTTTGAAAACTCACATGTTAACAGTAAAAATGTTGACCTACAATTTCATCACAAGCTTTTAGCATTCGCTTTGAAACCAGCTTAAAGGTATTATTATTATAGAAATGCATCAGGCAAGCTTTTCCAAGCTGTACCATATGGTTTATTCCCTGACATTTGTCCCCCTTGGGTATCTGTTTACACAGAGCTAGACAAATAACTGGCTATTTTAGGTGAAGTCATAATTTTTACCTCAATTATCTTGGTATGTCATTCCTCCCTTACATTTTTCGTGGAAACACATACAACTAATGATCTGGGTAGGTGATGAGTGCCTTGAAATAGAGCTGGAATGCTTCAAAATGAGATTAAAATTTGCAAAAGTTTGATATATTTACTTTTTCTGAACTTATATTTCTTAAAGCTAGTTGTTGAATTCTGCTAGGAAGATCATTTTGACATGGTATTCTTTGGACCAGTCCCAACTCATCAACTAATAAAGTGACATCCCTGAGAAACCTTGGTATTCTTTTATCCAAACTATAATTGGGTCAGAACACATCCAATCTAATCTAAACATAGCCAAATGAAAAAAAAAAAAAAACATCCTGCCTGCAAGGATGTTGCATTCTCCTGGGTTGATTTAAAATATTAACAGGTAAGTTAGTATGCACATAATTTTAAATAGAAGAAAGTCTAGCAAGTAGAGGAATCAGGCTGATGGTGGGGTATAGTAAGCATTGGGTTGCATGAAGATGATGTGGTTCAACATTGGCTTTAGTACTCCAGATATAGTTACTGGTGTCATTCAGAGGGGGCAAATACATGTCAGAATTTACCAGTGTCAATCATTTAATCAACAAGTAGTTATTAACCACCCATGTTGTGTTCAGTACTGTGCTATGAATGGGAAGCAAGCAGGTATCCCTGATTTTCAGATGTATAACTAATAAAATGAATCTGTTTTTGAAAAGCTCTTTGCAAAATACCCTATTAAAAGGTTTACAAATTAGCTGGCCAAAACTGAAGGGTATCAGCTATTGATACAAATTTATAGTTATTTTATATGCTGCATTACTTATGGCTGTGTGTAACTGTATTATTCAAATCAGATTTTCATCAGATAAATCCCTCTCCATGTAACCAGGTTCTTTGGGGAATTTTAATGACTCTGTAGGTAAGTAGTCAAAGTGTCTTCTTTCTAGTAGTGACATGTTTTATTAGCAATCATATGTTATTTAGCACTAACAGTTTCAATAGCTTTTTTGAGAAGTAAATAATTTCCATGGTGAAGTATTTTCATGGTTATCTCTAGGAGTTTGATCAGTAAAACCAAAAAGTGCCTTTATTAAAACATAGAAATTGTCTTTGAAGAATTTGCTTCCTAGGTCTCTTTGTTTTTATTTTCCAATTTGGAAGAATTGAAACTTCTTTTGACAGTCCTTTGTATCACATTGTCTTTCACTGGAACAAATTCCTTTTATCCAGGAACATTTGAATTGGAACTTGATTATTATACCCTCTTGGATTTCAGACCTTCAGCCTTCTAGCCATGAGTAAGTCACAGGGCCTGCTTATGAAAGGATCTTGTTACCTTTGTTGATTTGTTTTGAATTTCCATTGTAGGTTATGTGAACTAACTCGTATAGGTAGCAAATTATAGAGATGTATCATGGTGCAGGAGATAGAGGGCCAGCCTTAGAGCACAGGAGACTTGGATTCAGGTCCAATCTCTAACATGCTAGCTGTGTAACGATGGTCGAGTCAATTAATCTCTCACCACCCCAGGTAAATCTAAGGGTTAATGGATCCCCTAAAGGGCCTATTAATTGATTTCAGGGGCATCTGTGAACCTCAATAGAAAAAAAAATACATTTTTATTTTTAAAGAGTCTTTGGTTTCATTTCTAATCCCATGTATCTTTTATGCATTTAAAAACATTTCTTCTGAGAAAGGCTTCACCTGACTGCCAGAGGGGGTCCATGATATAAAAAAAGATTAAGAACTTGTGACTGTATGTTAATTATGAACTGTCAATGTGTATTAATGTGGGGAGTTTCTAGAACAAGATTTATCTAAACTGATTAAATTACAAGTCTGGACAAAAAATATTTAAATGAATAAATAAAATTGAAAAAAAATGTTGATTGAATGCCTATTAGACTTATTTCTATCCTAGATGTATTAAGATATCTATAAGAATATAGGATGTATATAAAGATTTCTTCAGTAATTTGAAGATAAGTAATTTTGTGGGTATAGTATTTCTCTGTATCCCCAACTCCTATGCAGATGATAACACAAGTGTGGTCAAATAATTCATCACCTCCCACATCTGCTGATGAACCTTCCTGAATTTATCTAGGCTGCTGCTTGGACAAATCTTGTCCATCTATCTATCACAAGGATTGTACCTGAAGCCTTTGTTGTTTTTATCTAGGATCTTCAGAGTTTGTTCTCTTTTGGAATAGTCTTCAAGAACCCAGAGTCACTTCCATGACATATTGAGGTGTCTGATTATCACTTTAACGAAGGTTATAAAAAGAGTATGGACCAAAAACCATACACAATGAAATGGCATGGAGGTTGTGATCTGCATGAATGGAGGGAATAAACACAATGATACATTCATGGGATCCATCTAAGTTCTCAGGGCAAAGTGTTATTTGATACTCGGAGCTATGTTTTGGACAGATAACACATCTGCTATTTGTCTACATTTGTGATTTTATAGTATCATAGGGAACAGAGGTCCAGAAAGTATAAATGATTTGTCCCGGGTCACAGAAGGTAGTAAGACTCATAGGTGGGATTTGATTCAGGTTCCTTGGCTCTGAAGTTAGCATGTTTTCTACTGTGCCATGTTAGGTACTCCTTCACACTGGATATTCCAAAAGTCTTAGCACACTTCTAAGCTTTAGTAGCTTCAGTGACTATCTAATTTATTTAAATGTATAATAGATTAAATGGTGTTATTTAAAACTATTAGACATTTTTAAGCTTCTATATCTTTTCTGTCCAGTCATCCTTGACAGTTTGTGACCCAATTTGGGGTTTTCTTGGCAAAAATACTGGAACGGTTTGCCATTTCCTTCTCTAACTCATTTTACAGATGAGGAAACTGAGGCAGATAGGATTAAGTGAGTTGCCCAGGGTCACACAGCTAGTAAGTGTCTGAGGCTATATTTGAACTTAGGTACATGAATCTTCCCAACTCCAAGTCTGGTATTCTATATACTGCCCCACCTAGCTGCCCCTTTAGCTGAAAAGCAAACTGAAGATTTTGGGACACCCTGTATACTGAAAGGTAGAAGTCAATCTGGTTATAGGGAAGTTGCCCATAATTTTTCTTTCCAAAGTAAAATTTGAATCCATACTCACAACTTAAGTCCTATAGGTCCACTGCCCTGCCGTTGTGATTGCGCTGCTGCTCCCTGCAGCTACAGACAAGGGGCAGCAGAGCTTCCCCTAGCATTCTACTTAAGTGGTTGCTAAAGGTGGAGATCACACCAGTTTGAAATTTGACCCCCTAGACCACCAGCAGGTGCTTTAGGCCATTAGCAGTTGCTTAAGCAGCAGGTTGGGATAGGCTCTGCTGCTGTAGGCTGTAGCTGCTGCTGAGAATGGGTAGGGCTCAGTTGTGGCTACCTGCCATATAAATCGATCTCAATTTAGGAGATTTTTTTTTTTACTTTTTTTTACTTTGGTATTATTTACTTTTTTAACTTTTTTTTTTACATTTAAGGCTTAATGTATGTTTTTTGACATAGAGCTTGTACAGTATGGATTAGTTATGAATTATTGTGAATTTAAAAAAAAACAACACAATTGTATCAAAGTTAACTATTAATTAACACCCGGGTTTGATCATATAATGAATCATCTAGGGGTAATTGCTGTTTCAAGAGAAATACACAAGTAATTCTACTAAACAGTCTGATTTATGTTAAATAGGTGAAATAGAGTTTATTTTAATGCTGGACAGAGAGATATATTTGTCTTTGTATATCCTGGCTATCATCTGATATTTAGCTGGATTTCTGTAAGGTGAAGTATCCTTAGATTTTCCAAACACTGACAGAAAGAAAAATATTAAGTTCTCACCACTGAGAAAAATAGTACTTTCCCCCCTCTTTAGACTAGATCTGAGGTTTAAATGTGCAGCAGAGAGACTTAAAAGCTCTATTATAAAATCTAATACATTGTTTTTGCTTCGACTGGATGGGGAAGAGGTCTAGGTAATGTGTTTTGCTATTGTAAGGTTGGAGAGACCGATTACTTTTGTTGGCCAGATTTGAGGGGGGAGGGGAGCTGAAAGGGGGACCTATGTCATGTGAGAACTTTTTTTTTTCTGTGAGGAGGAAACCATGGGTTTCCTAAGTTTTGACCCTGATTCCTAGTTTAAAATGAATGTTTTGTATTCGTTTTCCCATATGCTTTGGTAATTTTTAAATTTAGTAGTCTGGCAAATATGATGAAAGGGTCCCTTAGAATATGTAACAGCCAGATCCCTTGGGATGGGATTTCAGTACCTGCTTTCCCAGACCTCAGTCCTATCAGCTACTTCTCAGGGGCTAATTGGAAAATGTACTTCATTTAAATGCATTATACTTTTCTTCCCCTCCCATGAAATGAAAGCCATCAAATCCAGAACGGCGATCATTAAATTATCCTTCAGCTCCATTACTAAAATGACCAGCTACTGATGCGACTAAGTAGAAACCGGGAGAGACCGGTGCCACCACTAGGGTTATGGGACAGAAAGGTTAGGTTACCAGTGGCCCTAGCAACCCGTCTTCCCTCCGCAGATGCGAAGCTGTACTTTCCCTCGCCCCCGCCAACTTATCTGTATGGTGACCAAGGATAATACCCGCCAAAGCTTGGTACTTGCATCACTTGTGATAACCACAAAGGGAGCAAAGACTTTTTTTTTTTTTTTTTTTAATTTCTCTGGGTCTGTGTGTGCAGCAGCAGTAGCAGCAGCAGCCGCCGTCGCGCTGTTCGCTTCCAGGAGGGCTAGGGCGAATGCAGTCAGTGCTGCATTCAGAAGCAGTGGCGGGGGGAACAGTGATGTGTGAAGTTGCCAGCCCACAGCGCACCAAGAGCTTTCTGCTACTCAGTTGTTGATGGAGCGGAGTGGTGGTGTCTCCTGCTAAGCAGAGGCGCGGTTGGGCTCCCCATCTTGCCCTCCTGGAGCAAGGGAGAAAGGAGCTGCCGGGGGGCAGTCGGCAATAGGAGCCAAAGGTAGTTTGGGGCCGGCAGCTAAGTTGTGAAATTGAATTGGATGCTGCCTCCGAGCACTACTGAATCGACAAGAACAGATACCCTTGCAGACTAACAACATGCCTGATTGCACTTGAGGCGAATCACTGGGGAGCAAGCTTCTTGCTTGGTACTAGCCATTTATCGCTAAGTAAAGACAAGGAGAAACAAGAGCAGGGCTGTGAGTGATTTCCCTGCAAAGGAGAGAGAGGGATACTCTCTTCTCATGTATACCGTTTTTGTTTTTTTTTTAACAGAAGAATTTCTCAGGTATGTACTCTTCTCTGATTTCTTCTGCCTCCTTTGAATGCATTTGTGTCTTTCTTTTTATTTGTACTTTGATGTGCTCCCTTCTGTAACGCATGTATTTGCAGATGATTCCCTTCCTAACGCTGTCATTCCGTTGATTACAGTGGTTGATGGGCATACTTGTGAATCAGGCTTCATTTCAAAGGTCCCTTACTCATGTAGCCTTCTAACATTGTTTCCTTTTCCCCTCAACTTTCCGTAGAATGCCTGCATAGGAACCAATAGGGTTCCCCCCGCCCCCCGTGGTGGGGGTAGTGGGTATATAGGCATTACTGTGATGATTGAACCACGTTTTAGCTGTGGGACACTTAAAAAATAGAGGAAAGCAGAAAATCAAAGTTAATGGGCTGCTAAGTCCAGCTTAGTAAAGCAAGAAGATGTCATTGGGTTGGGTCACCGTCACCCCACTGTTTTCCTAGTTCACAAAAGCATCAGTGACAAATGAAGCTTTTGTAGCTGGTTCTGCATTTTAGGTTTTGATTAATTGTCCAAGATGAATACTCTGCAGTTTTGCTTTCAGAAAGCATCCTGCTTCAAGTGCATTTTTGAATGTATTTCACAACTATATCAAGATATACAAGAAATATATATTTAACAAATACAAAGAAAAAAAACCCAAACAAAAGAAAAACAACCAAGGTCCATGTTCTATCAGCAGGAGTAATCATTAACTTCTGCAGCTGTATCACCTATACATTGGAAAAACATATATATCTACAATAATGGTAGTATTCCACCCTCAGTTTCTAGATTTAGAAGACAAAACTTAGTTATGCTTTTTTTTACTTTAAAAAAATGGAAGAAGTAGGTAACACATTATATGCCAAAGTGAGTTTTCTTTAAAAAAAATACACAGTGTTGAAATGCTAAGAATTTCATGGTGTCACTTTTGATTGAACAGTAAATTTGGTGTGGGGTTTTGAATCTAGGATTTTTAACCTGTCAAATTGGATGAAAAATTCTGTGATTGACATAAACACCCATTGATCAATCTCATAAAATCTTTTGAAAATTAATTGTTGACACACATATTTGAGGATGAGGTAGGAAACAATGAAAACAGGGGAAAGTTTGCTCAGTTTTATCATTTTTTTTCAAGAATACATAGATCTGCCAGAGAAAGAATACTCACATTGCTAACCACGACCTAGTAGAATCAAGAGTTAATAGTAGAGTTCAAGAAACTGAATTACTAAGTTCCATTACTCTCAGCCACAGTTTCCCATGAATGGAAAATCCAAGTAGCTCAGGTCTACTTTTTCCCAAAACTAAGTAAAAATGATAGAACCTTTTGGCGTCTTCATTGTTGCTTATGCAAACCAAATTACTTCCCCACTTGGGAAAACAACAACAATCACAACAACAATAACACTGATATTTACCAAATGCCAGAGTTTCTGAGCACTGAAATGGATTGCATGACAAAATGATGAAATTTGAGCTTTTGAAAATCATTCTAATGACAAGATTTGAGTATTTAGCTCAGGAAACACTAGACTCCTTGGGAAAGTACACAAAAAGAGTTAGGTTGATTGGCAGATGGAGAAAGATGCTTTTTTCAGTGTTGTTTGGGGATCGAGGATATAAGAAGAGTATATGTGCCAACAGAAAGTGCAGTACAGGGAATGATCTTTACCTTGTGAGACAAGGAATGTTTGAGTTTTGTATTTCTCCCTTCCCTGTTCCCCTCAGTTAAATTAGTCTAAGATTACTGAAAACTGAAAGTGGTGTTTCTCTTTCTTAATGTTCTTTCAAACTAAAAAAAAAAAAAAAGGAATGAATTCCAACTGATCAAAAGGATTAAGGTAGACAGAGGTCAGTCTCTGTCTATCTGTCTCTCTCTATCTTTCTCTCCCTCTGTCTCTGTCTCTAATTTGAGTATTCCTAACCCTATCATTAGGTCTTGACTGGAACCATTGGTGTCTAGTTCCTGTGGTCAAATTCTGCCCTTATTTAGGTAAATGTAAATGATGATCATAAAAATGATCTTTGCAGTTGAATTGGTGACTATCTTCGGTAAAAAGGACTTATATGTATTCAGTGTCAAGAAATACAGAGGACAATATCCCCACCCCAGTGAGTGGAGCCCCTTGTGGTGAGTTTATGGGAAGACGCTGACAAGGATGAGTTTTGTGAGTTTTATGGTTAGAAGGAATGCCTACAGTTCTGCCAAAGTACCAATTGTTTCCAATTGTGTTGGTCTTAAAATATGAGGAAGCTAATTATGTTGAGCATGTTGCTACTAGTGTATTTCCCCAAATAGAAGTAAATATTTAATACATAGTGACTCTGAGGACTCAGCTCATATACTAAGTACCTTGGCCAGGGCAGAGAGGACAGATGGAAGGCAAGACACATTAGCATCCTCCCAGATTAAAGGAAAGAATTACACTCTTTAATGGTAACTCACATTTGTATAGTGTTTTAAGGTTTGCTAAGCACTTCCTCTGAAAGGACTCTTTGAGGTGGGTAGTGCAAATCTATCTCCATTTTGCAGATAATGAAAGTAGGGCCCTCAGAAGTGAGGTGACTGGCCCTTAACCATACAGCTGAGATAGGGTTCAAACCCATATCTTTTGTCTCCAAGACCAGCACTACATTACTCTATGCTGCTTTTACTTAAGATTTGGCATCTGTCCTCCAAATAATTCAAAGTATCTTAAAACTAATCACAATTGTCTTTAATAGTAATGATAATGATGATGATGATAGCTAACATTTATATAGTATTTACTATGTGTCAAGCACCGTGCTAAGTACTTTACAATCAGTATGTTATTTGATCTTCACAACAACCCTGAGAGGTAGGTGCTATTATTATCTTCATTTTGCTGTTGAGGAAACTGAGGCAAACCTATGTTAAATGACTTGCCCAGAGTCACACAGCTAGTAAATGTTTAAGATTGGATTTGAACTAAGATTTTCCTGACTCCAAGCCCAGCATTTTATCCACTGTGCCACCTAGCTATCTCTATATATAGTATAGCCAACTACAATTTAAAGCCCTCCCTCCTACACCTTCTCCTCTGCCTCCCCCAGGTCTCCCACTCTCATCCCCAACTGCTCTATGGTATTGCTGCTATCAATCTCCCTTAGTTGCCTTCTCATTCCACCTCTCACACCATTAATGGAGGTGTACAATTTCAAGCAATTTTGAGATTAAGAAAAAGATTGCAAATTTTTCCTGTTTTTAAATTGAAAAAAAATTTTTTAGAAGAGGAAAATATATGCAGCTCAGTAGAAACAGAAAGTACTCTTGGCAAATCAAAAGTCCCTGTCAGTTTAATAATATTCAAATGTATTATGTATAACTTCATTTGCTTATAAAATTAATGTTTGTTATATTACACTTTTAAAATGTAGTTCAGAATATAAAGTATAATATTTAACTTACTTTTAAAATGATTAAAATTTTGGTGACACATGAAGCTATAAACTCCTTTATGGATCTCAAGGTCAGTAGGACCTTGGACAAGGTCAAGAACCAGGACAATTTGGTTTCCAACTTTTCCTTGAAATCCAACAACAAATGTATCATATGTATGGGAATAAATGGATACTGTTACCTACATACCTACTCAGTGCTTTAAAGCTTATTCAAGAGGAGAGAGGTATTTTTTACTAATCTTTACATCCAAAGTCAATAAAAGGTCCATAAGCAAAGGAATTCTTTCTGTTTAAAAATAGTACTGCCCCCTAGAGGCAGAAATGAATTTTGTTTTTACATTTGTACTCTATGCTTGTTCTCAGGGTGTGGGAATTAAACCACATACTACAGATGATACTTTTAGATAAAATATCTGTTCACAGGAATCATTTCTGGAAATTAAAGGACAGGAGACAACACATAATCATCATGCCTCAAACATTTTATCATTCACACAAACCACTATAAAACTATTTTTGAAGGAAATGAATGTAAAATAGTGTCATTAAACCCTTTGTCTCATATTTTATTTCCTTTCTCCCTCTCAAACTTTTACATCTCTAGCTAATATGCCTTCCTTTACCTCCCTTTCCAGTACCCATTGACTATCATCAAATTCCAAAAACAGAAGTACAGTATGCTTAGTTTCTAAATGATCTAACTGTCAAACGACAAATTTGAAAATTACTTTGTTAATTTTTATTTAAGATATAGCTTTTTTTGCTTAAATAGCATCCTATAAAATATTAAGATCAGGGACTGAGATTATTATTTCTCTTTTATATAAGAGGAGAGTGAGTTAAATGGCTAAATGTCTCATGTGAAGTCAAACAGTACTCCACATGAAGTATCAACATCTATATAAAGAGTAAAAAATGAACTCTATATGTCTAGATGCATGCAGATGTTAGAAATCATAAAGACAAAAAATCATTTTTTCCTCAAATGAATATATAGCCAATACAGGGCGGGTCAACCACAGTACCTGACTTCTTGATTCCTAGTTGAAGGGTTTAAACATTAAAGTATAATATGACCTTTTAGACAAGTCTTTCATACCAAATTTTTGGATATAAGGTAGATTATACAGAATTCTACTTGAAATTTATATTGAATAAAGTTGTTAAAATGCCTGTTATATGAAAGATCCTTTCAGGCGATATGTTGCAAAGACCCAGGCAAGTTTCTGCCTGCAATGCTCAGTTGTTCCAGTCATATCCTACTCTTCATGACCCTATTTTGGGGTTTTGTTGGCAGAGGTATTGGAGTGGATTGCCATTTCCTTCTCTAGTTCATTTTACAGATGAGGCAAACAGGGTTAAGTGACTTGTCCAGGGCCATATGGCTATTAAGTATCTAAGGCTGGATTTGAACTCATGAAGATAAGTCTGCCTGATTCCAAGCCCAGTGTTCTTTCTACTCTGCCACCAAGCTGTCCTAACTGCCTCCAAGCTCATAGTCAAATAAAAGGAGATAAGAAACTTGCAAAAATAAGTTCCCTTAGGCAGATATTGTAATATTTTTTGCATCTCTAGGGGAAAAAAGACAAAGCCCCCCAAACTTATTCCATGACAGGCAACTTTTGTTTTGTTTTGTTTTGAAGAACTGCTGAAAGAAAAACAAAACAAAATCTGAAGCCATTTGTAACTTCAAAAAAAATCACCATTTAGTTCCAGTTTGACAAAGTCAGTACATGTAGTTGAACAATTTATTTTTATCTTCAAGCCACCTGCCACAACAATATAGAGTGGTTGGGCAGTTAATGAAAAATAACTTTAGTCCCTGTCTCCTTCAATAGCTTGTCTTTCTCCTCCTACGTCTTACATGTAGACAGTCCCCAAGGTTTACTCTTGCAGCTTTTTCTCTGCAGACTGTCTCCCTTAGAGATTCCATCCCCTTAAATGGCTTCAAGCATTATCTCCAGGCTGATCACTCCAATATTTCTGTCCTTAGCTCCATCAGTTTTTTGATGACATTTCTAATAGGATATCTTGCCAGTAACTCTAAGTCAACATACCTGAAACTGAACTTCTTGTGTTACTCCCCAAACTGACTTTCCTGTTAATAGCCCCATCATTCTTTCAACTTCCCAAACTTAAAATCTGATTCAGGTTTGATACTTCATTCACTATTACCCCAAATCCAACCAGTCACCACATTCTATAAATTTTTCTTTTGATATACCTTTTACATCTCCTCCTTACTTTACAATCTCTGCCACCAAATTTAAGGCCTTTTATCAATTTAATTAGTCTCCCTCCTGGACTATTGCAATAATTTTCAACTTGGACTCTAGTCTCTCCTCTTTCCAGTTCATCTTTCCAGATCAATCTTTTCAAAGTACTGATTATAATGTGATACTTGTCACCTCAAAAATCATCAATGGCTCCCCTATCTAATACTGGATAAAATTCAAGCTTCTTAGCCCAGCAGGGAAATCCTGAGCTGGCTAACCTTCCTTCATAAACACCTCTTGGATCTTTTATGTCACCCTCTTATATTCTTTCAGGTCTGCCCTTGGGGTTGATTTATCAGTTATGTATTATTAAGAAATGCAGTTAAAATTGTATTCAGTGTTTGTCAATGGCAACAGATTTAATAAAATTACTAAGATTGTTTTCTTATTTCCTTCATTATTTCTTTTGATGACCAGAGAATATTTACTGAATTGAATGAACATTAACCGATTAAATATCTAGTGCGTGTGAAATACTATTCTTAACATGGGAGACATGCAAAACTTACATAAATCATAAATCTTTTCTTCCTGAGTACATAAGAACCAATTATGGCATAATGAGGGCTATAGCATATACTCAGAAAACTAATATAGAAATACACATACCTGTATGTAAAAGAACAAACAAAAGTCATTATTGACTGTGGTGATGATGAGGGGGGAAGACAGAAATTATGGAAAATCTCCTTGACTCATCATTTGAGGTGGGCTTTCAAGGACAGGGAGGAATTCCATGAGCAGCTAGATGATAAGAAGGCCTATTAAGAGTGATGTGAAATTGTGGTAAATACAGGGTTAATGGTGGAGTTTGGCTGGAACATAAAATTCATGGTGGGAAGTGACATAAGGCAAAATTAAAAAGTTAGACTGTTGTCAGGTAATGGAACCAGGCTAAGGTAAGTGAATCGCATTGGGTAAAATTTTTAGGAAACTATTGAAGAATTCTGAGCAGCTAAATGAAAGTCAGATATATGTATAAGATTAGTTTTGTAGGTCTGTGAAGGACTGATTGACAAGGGGGAAAGAATGGCAATGGAGGCAATTAGAGGCAATTAGAATACTCTAGGAGGATTAATAATAAGGGCAGTGGGAATCATGAGGAGGGAATGGGTATGAAAATACTGTGATAATAGAATCAGCAGGACTTGGTGGTTGATTAAAACCTTGATGTTATCTTTGACTTTCACTTCATATCCAATCATGGGGGATGGTGGTTAGCTGACAGAAACAGTGAAGGTAGAAAGAAATTAAGGTTATGCAGGAAAGATAATAAGCTCATTAGAGGGGTGATATGTTGCACATGGGGTGCTGGTGAAACATGATGATAGAGATGTCACATTGGAAGTTGCAGATATAGATCTTAAATTCAGGAAAGAATTTACAATCAGGTGTAGATCTGTGGATCATCTTTAAAGAATTCAGTTATATCTATAGTAGTGAATAAGATTAACAAAGGAGAGAAGAAGGAGAAGGAAGGAAAAAAAATGAGAGATCCTTGGAAAACATACATGTTAACAGTTTGGGAAGAGGATGAAGAATCAATGAGAAAAAGAAAGGAAGGAAGGATTTATGAAGCACCTACTATGTGCCAGGCACTGTGCTAAGCACTTTATAAATATTTTCTCATGTGATCCCTATAACAACCCTGGGAGGTGAATGCTATTATTATCCCCATCTTATAATTGAGGAAACTGATGAATACAGAAGTTACAGAAGTCACAAAGCTAGTAAGGGTCAGGGACTAGATTTGAAGGATTCCTGCCCTAGTGCTCAATTTACTGGGTAACCTAGGAATGGTTAGAGATGACAGTAACCCATTTCAAAGTCAAGGAATGAGTGCATTCAGGAATGTGTAATCAACATTGCCAAATGCTAGAGAAATGAAGAACAATGAGAACATTGCCTTGGAAGGTAGAACTAAGATCTTTCTGGATTTTATAATGAGGCTCATTTAAGGTTACCATAAAGGAAAACTTCTTAGCCATAGGAACTACCCAAAATAGGAGTAAAGAAACTAAGGGGAATTAAATTCCTTGTCATGGAATATATTTAAGCAGAGGTTAGATGATCACTTGGGGCTATAGTAGGTAAGATAAATTATTTGAATTGAGGTTGGACTAGGTGACTTGCAAAGTCCATTTCAATTCTATTATTCTGTGACTCTAGGAAAAAGGCTATAGTATCAATACACTTGGTACAGTGCATTACACCTAGTTGTTTGTCCTTTGTTTTTATTTTTTCTTTAAATTTTTGTAAATACTATTTTATTTTTTTCCAATTATATGTAATTTCAACATTCATTTTTATAAGATTTTAAGTTTCAAATTTTTTTCCCTCCCTCCCATCCACCCTCTCCAAGACAGCAAGCAATCTTATATAGGTAATGAATGTGCAATCATGTAAACATATTTCCACATCAGTCATATTATGAAAGAAGAAGCAGAACAAAAGGGAAAAGCCACAAAAAAGTGAAAATAGTAAGCTTTGATCTGCATTCTCCATAGTTCGTTCGCTGGATATGGATAGCATTTTCTATCACGAGTCTTTTGGAATTGTCTTGGATCAATGTATTGCTAAGAAAAGCTAAGTCAATCATAGTTGATCATTGCACAATGTTGCTGTTATTGTGTACAATATTCTCCTGGTTCTGCTCACTTTACTCGTCATCATTCCTTATACCACATTAGTATTTCACTACATTTGTACACCACAACTTGTTCAACCATTCCCCAATTGATGGGTATTAACTCAAATTCCAATTCTTTGCCAACACAAAGAGAACTGTTATAAATATTTTTGTACAGGTAGGTCCTTTTCCCCTTTTTTATGATCTCTTTGCGATGCAGATCTAGTAGTGCTATCACTGAATCAAAGGGTATGCACAGGGATTGCCCTTTGGGTATAGTTCCAAATTGCTCTCCAGAATGGTTGGATCAGTTCACAGCTTCACCATCAATGCATTAGTGTCTCAATTTTCCCACATCTTCTCCAATATTTGTCATTTTCCTTTTCTTTCATATTAGACAATCTGAGAGGTGTGAGCTGGTACCTCAGAGTTGTTTTAATTTGTATTTCTTTAATCAATAGTGATTTAGAGCATTTTTATATTACTATAGATAGCTTTAATTTCTTCATCTGAAAACTGCCTGTTCATATCCTTTGACTGCTCATCAATTGTGGAATGACTTATATTCTTAGAAATTTGACTCTGTACTCTATATAGTTTAGAAATGAGGCCTTTATCAGAAACACTGGCTGCAAAAATAGTTTTCCTATCTTTCTGCTTTTTTTCTAATCTTGGTTGCATTGGTTTTGTTTGTGCAAAGTCTTTTAAATTTAACATAACCAAAATTATCCATTTTGCATTTCATGACATTCTCTATCTCTTATTTGGTCATAAATTTTTCCCTTTTCCATCGATCTGACAGGTAAACTATGCCTCGCTCTCATAATTTGCTTATGGTATCACCCTTTATGTCTAAATCACATTCCTCCTTTGACTTCCTCTTGTGATACAGTGTGAGACATTGGACTATGCATAGTTTCTGCCGTACTACTTTCCAGTTTTCTTTGCAGTTTTTGTCAAATAGTGAGTTCTTATACCAGAAGCTGGAGTCATTTGGTTTATCAAACAATAGATTGCAATAATCATTTACTATTGTGTCTTGTGTACCTAATCTATTCCAGTGATCTACCACTCTATTCTTAGCCAGTGCCAAATAGTTTTGATGATTGCTGCTTTATAATTTAGTTTTAGATCTGGTATGGCTAGGCCACCTTCCTTTGCATTTTTACATTAATTTTCTTGATATTCTTGACTTTTTGTTCCTCCAAATGAAATTTATTATTTTTTCTAGCTCTGTAACATAATTTTTGGTAGTTTAATTGGTACAGCACTGAATAAATACATTAATTTAGGTAGAATTGTCACTTTTATTATATTAGCTCAGCTTACCCATGAGCAATTGATAGTTTTCCAATTGTTTAGATCTGACTTTATTGTGTGAAAAATGTTTTGTAATTATGTTCATATAGTTCCTGGGTTTGTCTTTGCAAGTAGACTAATTATTGTTTTAATTTCCTCTTTGTTGATAGTGAATTCATCCTTTTCACTTTTGATAATGCTAATTTGGTTTTCTTTTTTTAAATCAAATTAACCAAAGGTTTATCTATTTTATTGTTTTTAAATAAAACCAGCTCTTAGCTTTATTTATTAGTTTAAAAGTTTTCTCACTTTCAATTTTGTTAATCTCTCCTTTGATTTTCAGAATTTCTAATTAGATATTTAATTGGGGATTTTAAATTTGTTCTTTTTGTAGCTTTTTTAGTTGCATGCCCAATTCATTGATCTCCTCTTTCTCTATTTTATTCATATAAGCATTTAGAGATACAAAAATTTCCCCTAAATACTGCTTTGGCTGCATCGCATAAATTTTGATATTTTGCTCCATTATTGTCCTTCTCTCTGAAATTATTGATTGTTTCTATGATTTGTTGTTTGATCCACTCATTCTTTAGAATTAGATTATTTAGTTTCCAATTAATTTTTAACCTATCTTTCCATAGCCCTTTATTACATGTAATTTTTATTGCATCGTGATCTGAAAAGGATGCATTTAATATTTTTGCCTTCATTTGATTGTGAGGTTTTTATGTCCTCATACATGGTCAATTTTTATGTAGGTTCCATGTACCACTGAGAAAATATATATATGTATACATACATTTTCTATTTCCTTTCTATTCCCATTCAATTTTTTCCAGAGGTCTATCCTATCTAACTTTTCTAAAATTCTGTTCACCTGGTTAACTTCTTTTTTATTTTGTGGTTAGATTTATCTAGTTCTGAGAGGGGGAGGTTAAGGTCTCCACCAGTATAGTTTTGCTGTCTATTTCTTCCTGTAACTCACTTAACTTCTCTAAAAATCTGAATGCTATACCACTTGGTGCATAGATGTTTAGTATTGATATTACTTTATTGTCTGTGGAACCTTTAGCAAGATGTAGTTTCCTTCCTTGTCTCTTTTCATTAGATCTAATTTTATATTTGCTTTGTCTGAGATTAGGATTGCTACCTCTGATTTTTTTT
>NW_020954626.1:5400663-5507948 GCF_900497805.2 Vombatus ursinus
GTTCTGGGTGGCCATGGACCTGGTCACTGGCTTTCTGGGACCTCTGGGACTGGTGCTGGGGCCTCTGGGACTGGCAGCTTGCTTGCTGGGATGGGCCTGGAAGCCTCACAGCTGGCCTACTGTGTCACTAGCTTGCTTAGCCAAAACTCTGGGGCCTAGGTTGCAGATCTGTGCTATGGCTAAGAGCCTCCTGCTGGCTTGCCTTTCCTGAAGTCCTTCTAAGTTATCTTGGTCTGGAAAATTGTTTCCCTTCATCTATTTTGTGAATTCTTTTAGAATTCATTCTATTTTTTTAGAGGCTTGATTAAATGTTGTTGGTGAAGGAAACGGGAGAACTCAGGCAACTTCCCGGCTTCTCTCTGCCATGTTGACTCCACCCTCTCTGTCCTTTGCTTTCAAAGAGGACTCATCATGGGCGATGTCATGAATTAGTTTTAAGTGAGGCAGAGTTGCACAAAGTCATCAACCTCTCTCTTCCTGAGTCATCAAAGTCCAATGGCAGGACAAAAGGAAGGCAGGAAGACTGGTAATGGCCCAGGATGCAGTGGATGACCTTGGTGTCGTCGATGCCTAACCAAGCTCCACAGTGCCTACTTCTGCCCCTTCATGGCCATTGGTGCAAATTGTTTTGATCCACTCATTCCCCCAGGGAAAGTGCTTAATAAATGCTTAGTGACTTTTAAAATTGGTCCTTTAATCTGTATATAGTGATTGTAGCTAAACAAACATGAAAAAAAAATAAGAAAAAAATCATTCCCTTAAACTATTTAGGATCATAAGAAGTGGAAGAGCCTGGTTTGGTGCATAGAGAACTGAACCAGGAATCAGGATGCCTGGCTTATAGTCTTGACTCTGCCCACTAACTAGCTGGCTGACTCATTTTGGTTTGTTTCTTAAACTGTAAAATAGTGGTGTTGTCTAGATTATCTCTAAGGTCTCTTTGATCCCTGAAGTGCTAAGATTGTAATGCATGGAAACATTCTTAAAAACAGATTCTAGGGAAAAGTTGGCTTTTGCCTCTTTCTAAGAGACTGAAACAAAGCTAGCTATGTTTTGGGGAGAGCTGGTGCTCTGAGACTGAAGGTGGCTTGTGTGTATGCCTCACTGTAATAGAAAGACCTCTGTAGAACCTGATATTGGGAACCAGTCTCTGAGGCATTCCTGGAAATTTGAATGATCTTAACCATTTGAGGAGTTGGTGGAGGAGAGAGATACAATAATTAGGTCCTCTACTGTGATATTGTTGATAAGAAGGAGGACTTGGGCTAAATAGGATATAATGTATCTCCTATTCAGGAAGTTATAAGGAGGGATCAGATGGACTCACCATTGTGGTTATTTTTTATTGTTTCCTTGTAGGTTTTTTTTTTTTTAATGGAACCTGGGATTTCATTGACAAAGGGAATGCTCTTAAGAAAAAAAAAGGAAGATCAGCATCTTTTCTGTAATCTAAGGCTTAGAGTTGTACTGAGAAGCTAAGAGATTTAAAGGCAAGACTTGAAAACCTACCTTCTTTCCTAAATTGGTTCTCTACCCATTATACTGTGTTGCCTTTCTCCCTGTAGAAATAAAAACACTTAGAAAACCTTAATAACAAAGTACTTTACATCTGTTATTAATCTAGGCATCTAAGTGGCATAGTACACAGAACTCTGGGATAGTCAAAAAGATCCAAGTTCAAATACAACCTCAGACGCTTTCTAGTTGTGTGATGCTGGGCAAGTCATTTAACCACTGTCTACCTCAGTTTCCTCACCTACAAATTGGGCAGCTAGATGTTACAGTGGATAGAGTGCTGGTCCTGAAGTCAGGAAGATTCTTCTTTCTGAGGCTCAGACATTCACTAGCTGTGTGACCCTGGGCAAGTGACTTAACCCTGTTTGCCTCAGTTTCCTCATCTATAAAATGAACTAGAAATGGAAATGGCAAACCACTCCAGTATCTTTGCCAAAATCCCCAAATAGGGTCACGAAGAGTCGGACATGACTGAAATGACTAACACCAATGGATAATAACGCCTTTCAGGATTGTTTGGAAGATCATATGGGATGATATTTGTAAAGTGCTTAGCACAGTGTCTGGCATTCAGTAGGGGTTTAGTAAATGCTTATTCTTATCCTTTCCTTCCACCTCCCCTCCCCCTCCTATCTTTGCTCCTAAAAGAAGGATGTGCTTATTTTTGAAATGGCATGATTTTCGAGACAATATAAATTTTTAGTGCCACTCCTACCTTTCTTTCCTTTTTTCTTTTCTTTCTTTCTTTGTTTCTTTTGAAAGAGCTGGAAACCTAGGTGAAAGAGGGACTCTTAAATCTAGACTGATAATACCGAAGGTCAGTCTATACATCTACCCTGGACTCCCTAGTGGAAAAAAAATTAGAATCCAGAACTCTGAAAATTCTCTGGGAACTTAAAACCTTGTTGGCTATTTAATGCCCAGCACCACACTTTCTTTGTCAGTAGTATTGAATATTGATAATGGTCCATCATAATGATGACCTAAAGGCATTGCAAGATGTGTTGGCCCTTCCTAAATTTAGAGAGAGACAGTGAGCCAGTCAGGCAGCTTGGTGTATGGAAAGCCCACTGACCTTAGAGTCATAGGACCTGAGATGGAATGCAGGCTCAGGTTACCTCATGTATGACCGTGGGCAAGCCACTTAACCAACTTAGGCCTCACTTTCTTCATTTATAAAATGATAAGATAACCTCTAAGGCCCTTTCCAACTTAAGATTTATGATCCTGTGCTCATTATGATTTTAATGCTAAAACAGTTCACAAGGTACTCCATGTCCTATCTGTTGTGTCTTTCCTTTAGCTTCCCTCATGCCTAGAATGCACTTCCTCATCATCTTTGCCTATAAGAAGCCCACATTTACTTCAAGTCTCAGTTCACATACCACCTCCTGCTATAGGAAGTGTTGTTGATTTCTACCCTCCACCCTGTTCAACTGCTACCTCTCTTCTACTACAAAATTACCTTGTATATACAGTTATTCCTTCCACAATACAACTTTCCCCATCATGGTTTCACTATGTTGCAGGTCAGCATAAGAAATTAAATGGGAATTGTTTATGAATTTTGGAAGCTGCAGACAACACACAAAGGCCAGCAGATGACACAGAAAAGGTTTAGAAACTCAGGAATGCATAAAATATATGTATAGTATTATATAATATCAACATATTTTATCTTTTAATAACACAATAATTCAGACTCCTTTGGTACAAAGGGAGGGCCAAAATTTTTTTCACAGATTTTCCAGATCATCGGGGTACTGCGCCACTAACCACCACAGTGTAGATGGGATAACTGTACTTTGTATTTAGTTCCATGTACACATATTGTTTCTCCATGAGATTGTAAGCTACTTGATGTCAGGGACTATTTCATTGTTATCTTTTGAGACCCAAGAGCCTAACACCATGGCTAGTATGTAGCAGGTATGTAATAAATGATTTCTTAATCATTCTAATTCTTTAAAAATTGGTTATATATAAATATATATGTATATACACACATATATAAGTACATACACAAACACACACACATACACACATATGTAAGTACACACATATATACATATACACCTATATATACATATACATACATACATATACATATATACACATATACATGATGTGTGTGTATGTACATATATATATTTTTTATATATATATATACACACACACACACACACACACACACACACACACACATACGAGGCATACACATAATGCCTCAGATTGATACCTCTCTGCCATGTTCTAAATTCATTGAGTCACTAATATTCATGGCCTAATTCCCATGTGAACAAAGAAGGCCTCATCTTGTTTCAGGCTTAGTTCTACCGATAGATTGAAAAGACTAACAGGGAGCCCTGTTCCCTTGAAATACAAGCAGATGGGGACTACGCATGACTTTTCCTGACTCCTGCAGTTGAGTTTATGACCGAATTCAGGCTCCCTTGCTACTGAGCTTAGTTCAGGAACATTTTCCTCTTCACAACCTCCTACCCCTCTTCCCTCCACCCCACCTTCTACTATGCTCCCTTCTCTCACATTAATCCCTTTCCATTACCTCAGTAAACAGTATGCTTTGAATTCTTCATTCTGTGAATGTGTATGTGCCAGGAAGCACTTTGCCCTATGTTCTATCTAGGGTGAGACTACCCCTCTCCCTTTTGATTGTAATATCATCAGGCAAGTATCTCTCCTGCTTTTGTGCCAAGCTTGGTCTCAAATGATTCCTTTACTCTAAAACTGCTCATAGAATCGATGATACTATTAAACAGAGTACTCTACCTCTTCCCAATCCTTCATTTAATGGAAGCTTATTATATAAATTAAGTTTAGAGCTAGGTACTTGACTTATGCTTTCATTGGCCTGTGCAACTTCCAGATGAAGAAACTCTCTTTAACAATGTAGTCTGGCACCTTTTCTGCAACTCATCGTAGGTGCCCAGAGTGCTAAAGGGTTAAACAATATTCCCAGGGTCACATGACAATCACTGTGTGTCATGTCTTCCTGGTTCCAAGGCCAGTTCCCTCTCCATATTATCTTATGTTTCATCCCAAAATAAGTTAAATGTGTAAATAATGTAAACGTAGTAAGTTGTCAATTATGCAAGGTAATGGAGTGTGACAATCCCCAAATCAGAAGTATTTGAATCTGGAATGGAAAGAACATTTTGAACAGCTAAGTGTTCATATCCTGTATGAGGCAGTTAACTTTCTTCACCCAGACAGTGATTTAGTCCCAAGGCCATAGTGCACCCTGGTTGCAAACATCCTTTTCTATAATTTGTCTCCTGTCTAAACCCTCATCACGTTCTCTATTCTCACAGCTACCCTCTTAGTCCAGGCTCTCATTACGTTCTGCCTACATTATTATAACAATCTCTTAACTTGCCTGCCTGCCTCAAGTCTGTCCCTTCTGCAGTCCTTCCAACTCATTCCTGTCAAATTGATTTTCTTGACTAGATCATTCCTTTTCAGTCAATAGTAGGGGCTCCTTCTTGCCTCTAGGATAAAAAGCTAACTTCTACTGTTGAGCTTTTAAAGCCATTCATAACTTTTCCCTATCCTATCCCTCTAGCTTCATCAGATATTCTCCATCCTCTACTCTGTGATCCATCTAAACTGGCTCTGTTGCTCATTCATGCAACATTCTGTCTTCCATCTCTCTGCCCTCACCCTGGACATACCCTTGTATCTGTAATGGATTCCTTCCTTACTTCCATTTCATGGAATACCTTCCTTCAGGATCCAGCTCAAGCACCATCTTCTACAATTCCACCCCTAAATGCTACTGTCCTCCCCCCTCAACCTTGTATTTAACTGCTTTGTATTTGTCCTCTTTATATTTATTCTGCTCAGGCTTCTATATGTATATCTCCTCCATTTGACTGTAAGTTCCTTGCAAATAGAAGTTGTTTCATTTTTGTCACCTGCAATGTCTACTACAGTGTATGTCATGTAGTAGGCATTTAATAAATGCTTACTAATTGATGGTAAAGGAATGCATTGAACATGAAGGAAAATGGGTAGAGCAGCAAAGCTTTTCTATTTAACAATTAATACGCATCTTTTACGAGCAAGGGAGGCAGCTAGGTGGCTCAGTGGGTAGAATGCTGGGCCTGGAGTCAGGAAGATCTGAGTTCAAGTGTGATCTCAGACACTTCCTAGCTGTGTGACTCTGGGGAAGTCGCTTAACCTCTCTTTGCCTTAATCTATTGGAAAAGGAAATGACAAACCACTCCAATATCTTTGCCAAGAAAACCCCATATAGGGTCAAGAAGAGTTGGACACAAGTGACCAACTAAACAACAACAACAGCAACAACAACATGAGCAAGGCAGTGTACTAGATGTTGGGGGGCAGGGAAGACTGATGAAAAATAGTCCTTGTCCTCACAGAGCTCGCATTCCATTAGAATGTATGTGTAAAAATAAGAAAATTCAAGATAATGTGCGGGGAAATGCACAAACAATTAGGATAGATCAGGGAAGCCTTCCTAAAGGAAGAAGTCCCACAGTTGAGTCTGAAGGAAATAAAGAATTTTAATCAATCAAGAATCATTGATTAAGTATCTATTAGATGTTAGGAAATTTGCTTGGTGCTGGAGATATAAAGAGAAAATGAAAAACATTCTTCTCTTTAACGATCTTATCTTCTGAGGAGGGATGGAATGTATGTGAATAAAGTAAATATCATTACAAAATGATTTTTGGAGAGGGCAGTATCTGGGAAGACCTTATGTAATATGTGACAAATGGTTTTCAGAGGCAGAAGTGAGGGAGGAGTGTGTTCTAGGCACAAGTTACGTGGGTTATGCAAAGACATGCAGGTGAGAGATTGTCTAGTTCAGGGAAGAGCTACTGTAGTTCAAAACACATTTTTGACAGACCAAAAATCATTTTCACATCTAGAAGGCACCATGTTTAAACAATTCCATTGGAAGGGGTAAGTTTTGAAGGTCTTAGGCATATGCAAGCTGGCAGCATTAAGAGATGCCCAGGAGTATTTAAAGTGGCAAAGGAAAGTCATACTGGGATTTAAAATTTGCCTTAGATAATCCATAATGCAGACAATGTCTCCTTCCCCCCAAGAAGCTATGTTTACATTTTCTCTCTTTGCTCTGCTAACTCAGATAGTATGCCTGTTCATTTCTGATTAAGAGGTGGATCTCCTGCCATCTGTGCTGATGCCCCTGTTCTAATTAGTCTAGCTAGAAAACACTTTCAGTCCAGGGGATTACTCCTGGGTTAATTACTGAGTTCTTGACAACTTTTGAAGGAAAAATAAATCAGTAACATCTCAAATTGGGTTCCAAAATCACAGCCTGAGCTCTTGCTGCCAGTTCTAATTCTCTGTCACCTGTGCTGCCATGTCCCTTGGTCCTGTAGATGATTATGTAGGTATAGGTGCTGAAGAGACCTAGAGGATGGGAGTTGCCAGAGTTGGGTGAGGTTAGTCATCAAAGGCTTCCCAAGAGATGAGTTCCTCCCAGTGTTATGAAGGGCAGGCTAGATGGAGCAAGGAGGGTATTGTTAGGCAGTAAAAAGATAATGCAGAGATACAAAGGTAAAAATAAGTAAGACTTATGTGGGGAGGACAGTTATCTTGGTTAGAACAGAGATTTGAATTCCAAGAGGATCCAGGTGATGGAGTATTCAAAAATGAGGCAGAGAGTAGAGATTAGGGTTGGGGAAGAAAACAGTGGAGGTCTGTGAGGCTTCGGCTCAGATCTTCCATACACAGCATTGTTTGCTAGAGGTTCTGCCATGGAGATGATTAATAGTAAGAGTCATATCCTATGTTGTTGAAATGCTTCTTATAAATAAATGGATTTTCCCCCTCATCATCAACAAATATTTATTGAGAGCCCAATATCTGTAAGGCATTGGGATTATTAGGCACTGGGAATAAAAAGGCATATGTTACAGGCTCCTGCCCTTGATGGATTTATTGTCTAGTTGGTTTGATAGGACATCTGCACAAAAAGACAGATTCTAAGATAAGGTAGTATACTCTGAGAGTCCTATGAAAGTGTAATAAAGGCATGAGGCTGATCAGGGTTCATAAGTGGAGGAGTAAAAGGAAAGAGGATTGTATTAGTAGGGCAGCAAGCAAATGGTTATTCTTGGAATCTTGGTACCCCTAACCTTTCCTTCCCAGGGTGGATAGATTCACCATAAATGAACAGGTCTGGATAGGACTCCAGAGATCATTAAATCTTACTGTCCTCACAATTTTACAAGTGAGAAGAGAGGGAATTGAGGGCCAGTGAAGTGGAATGACTTGTCTAAATTCAGCCCATTATTGATAATAGCTGGTAATAATTAACATATATACAGGGCTTGCTATGTGCCAAACACTGTGCTAGTTGCTGGGATACAAAGAAAGGCAAAAACATGGTGCCTGGCCTCAATGAGTTCACATGCTAGTGAAGGAGATATCTGAAACCCTGTATATACAAGATATCTAGAATGTAAATGAAAGATAATTTCCAAAGGAAGAGTTCACAAAGTCAGTAAATAGCAGATTCAAATCCTGGTCATCTGCCTATAGATCTAGGGCTCTTTCCTCCACAATAATTGATACCCATTTACGTGGAGAATTGTGCCAACCCCAGAGTCCTCCACTTCTTATCAATGAATCAACAAGCATTTATGGAGGCCTAATGTGTTTACCTTAGTCTTATGGCACTTCAGTAAATTCATTCAACAAACCTACAAATACATCTGAAATAAATACATTACCATGATTTGTTGTAGGCCTGTCATTTTTGTTACAGGTCTCAACACTTACTCTACTTAACTGTAGAGAGGGAGCAGGGGCATATAGCAGAGTACTAGACTTGGAGAGCTGAGGTTCAAGAATCAGTTTGGTGGGACTCTTGAACATTTGAGTCTCAGTTTGCTCATCTTTAAATTGGGCATAAACTTTGATACTTCATTGAGACCTGTGATCTCATTAGTGTGGCTGCTCCCAACAGAATAAAGGTAGTGTAGATTAGTGGATAGGTCAGTCAACTTGGAGCTGGGAAGTCTTGGGATTAAACCTTATCTCAGATGCTTACCAGCTATGTGATGCTGGACAAGTCACATCACTTTTCTGTTCCTATTTCTTCATCTGTAAAATGAGAGGGTTGGATTCAGTGACCTCTCTAAAGTCCCTTCAGGTCTAAATCTGTGATCCTACTGGATCTCTCTGTACATTATTCTGTGCGACTCTTATCTAAGTTCTGGAAAAATCCTCCAGAAGAAGGGATCTGCCCAACATTTTGGGCCCAGTTTCCAGCTCTGAAATTGGAGACATAATAGTATGAAAGGAAAGTGCTTTGTAAATTTTAAAATGTTCTCTAAAATGTGGATTACAATTAACTTCTAAGCTTCCTTTTCCTTTTCTTTAAACTGAGGGTAATAATACATGTGCCATCTACCACCTGTCCATAGAGTTGTGATGAGGACTGTGTTTTGCAATCTTTAGATCATTATCTCAATGTGACTTACCATTGTCTCTTCAGGTTAGGACAATAAAAGAGCACTATATCTTTTCACTTATCTTGAAGGTAGAGGAGCCCTGGGACCTAAATCACCTCAAGGGAATTAAAACCAGATCCTTCCTAGGTGTCTTTCCCCCAAGGGTTATTAATAAGAGCAATAACTCACATTTATGCAATGCTTCAAGGGTTCCTCAGGCCCATTTTTGAGGTGGAAAAAAATGAGGGTTGGAGAGTAGTCAGCAATAAGATAAGGAAAGAAAACTATAGGAACTTAACCCAAACCCCAAAAGGACAGTTAGAAAAATGAAGCCTAGTTCTTTGTCACAAGGTACAGATTCATATTTAAAGACAGTTAAGGCATAGGTCATGCCAGATTACGAGTGCCACCCCAGTATTTAGAAAATGTAGTACAAAGACATCTATAATAAATGTATATCAATCCCAGGACAACACATCAGTTTGGTAAGTTAGACTCTGAATGTCACTCCAAAGTTGTAATCAGACATGAACTTCCCTGAACTCCAGTGATTCTGCCTGCATTTGTCAATATAGGCAAGGTTGTAAGACCCCAATTACAAAGTTAGGAAGCTGTCAACAAAATCTGATTAATAACTACTATTTAATTGTTAAAGACCCAGGCAATCTTTCTTGGTTTATGCATGAAGTGATTGCCCCATAGAAAATTCAGACCTAAAAATAGAAAAAAAAATTTATCCACCCAAATGATTCCTTAAGGCACCAAGGCAGTGACCTTAAAAGAAAATTGCAGTTGGGTATTTCCTAATTTACTATCGAGTCTGTAGGTTACTTTATCACCCATGAATGGGTTTCTGTTTCACCTTAGTACTTTGTGGAAGATAATTCATCTGATTCTTCAACCTGGTCAGAGACCTGGTCAACATTAATCTATGAGACAAGCTTCCTGGTGGTTTGAGAGGGAGGGAAGGATTAGAACACCCATGCCCCAATTTTCAAAATATGTGTTCCTACCAAGTTGCACGTAAAGTAAATCAGATTTCAAATGCATTACTGATATTCCTTTCTAAAAACAAAATAAACAAAAACCCCCAGCAACCCAGGATTAAATTATTTGGGAGGACAAATAGTTACCTTCAAATTTATCTGTTATGTGAATGAGGCAGTATGGTAGGAGGAGATCTAGAGTAGAATTTAGGAGAACTGAGACCTGGAAAATCTTGGGGCTTCATTTTCTTTCTGTGTGACCATGGGCAAGTCAATGAACCTTTTAGAACATTCATTTCCTCATCTGTAAAATAAGGAAAGCCTACTCCCAACACTTAGTATGTTACTTGACACATAGTAAGTGCTTAATAAATGCTTATTGATTGATTTGCTGGATGTTCTGCAAGGTCACTTCCAGATCTAAAATTCTAAGTGTGGATTTTCCCTTATTGTGATCCATGGAATGTATCAGAACATAACTGCTATTTTTCTGAGTCATGATGGACTCAGAGTGAGCACATATTTTTTTCCATTCAGTAAAGACACTCTGAATTCTAATCCTGTAACATGGGGGTAGTAGCTAGGTGGCCCAGTGGATAGAGTACTGGGCTTGAAATCAGGAAGACTCATCTTCATGAGTTCAAATCTGTCTCCAGATACTCTTTGTGTGATTCTGGGCAAGTCACTTAACTCTGTTTATGTCAGTTGCTCGTCTATAAAATGAACTAGAGAAGGAGATGGCAAACCACTTTGTTATCTTTGCTAAGAAAACCCCACATGGGGTCACAAAGTCAGACATGACTGATATGACTGAACAACAAAAAACAACAAACCTGGAGGTGACAGGGATCAGACACTGAAAGCTCGAAGTGTTCTTAAAGATGTTCTAGTCCAACCTCACATCTTATACATGTAGTAATTGAGGACTGGTGAGGTTAAATTATATGCCCAGTTATTACCATACAGGTGCTAAGTAGCAGAGTCAGAGTTTGGACCCTACTCTTCCAATTCTAAATCTAGAAGTCGTTACTGCACCACATGGCTTCTCAATGGTGTTAAGGAAACTAGAATATTCCTCAAACTACTTTCCCCCTATCCCCTGGGTAGTATGACCAGAAGAGAACACATAGAGAGTTGCCTCTGGGAAAAGAATAGAAGAGGTAAGTAAGGTCAGCTCTAGACAAATCTGGAAAAACAAAAACAGAAGTTTATTTCATTATCTTCCCAACCTTTCTGTTAGGTGCTCTCTTTCTCTTGGTACCCTTCCCTCTAAGTACTCAGTATTCTCATGTGTCTTCAGTGGTCTTGCCTTTTGTTCTGTCCACATCCATCTCCCACTTGCAGTCTTTACCCTTTTCCTGACTTCTTTCTACGATTAGGACCAGGAGGGTCCATGGGCTGTATGGTAAGAGTCCTGGGGAATATTTCTCTCACCCCCAAGGTATGGCTGGGAGGGATCGTAAGTGACAAGAAGATCCATAGAAGGCATTGAGACTCCTAGGATTATGCCCAACAGATCTTAGGAGCGCCCTCAAATGCAGCCAAAAAAGGTGCTGTTATGGTAGATGAAGCCTGTGAGGGGCTCTCTGTTGCAGGCCATTAATTTTGTGGGGTTTGGCTTCTGAGAAGTCCTGGATAGAGTTACTGATTCTGTTAGGTTTTTCCCTTGAGGTCATGGCTGGCGAGTCCTTGAAGGGATAGTGGTTGGGGGATGGGACGGGAGGGGAGGTGACTGGGTCATAGCCCATGACTCCTTTGGTAGAATGTAAATTCTTTGAGAACAGGACTTTTTTTTTTTCATTTTGACCCCAGTGCCCAGCACACAGTAGTTGCTTTAAAAATGCTTCCTGGATTGGATTAGATTTCTACTTTTAAGCTTTCAAATACAGATTGAATAAATCACAAAATGATTCTGATTAGGTACCCTACAAATTTATGATAACTTCAACTGGCCCCTCATTGTTGGATGGTCATCCTTTTATTCATCTCTTTTGGACTCTTTATCACGTTGTTCACAAATGTTCCAAAACTTTTCTTTCCTCAGTTCTCTAATTGTGCTTCTTTTCTCCCCTGGCAAATAACCTTGACTCTTGTTTTATTGAAAAAAAAAATGGAAGCCATCTGCTGTTAACTTGTTTAACTGCATTTGTCAGCTTTTCTTAACCCATCCTCTCTCCTCTTTTCTGAAGATGAGATGACACACTCCCTTGCTGAAGTGACAATACTCTCTATCTACTCCCTTCTCCCTTGTCTCCTCCATGTATTTGTTCCTTTGATCTTGTAAAAGGCCAACTCTTCCTTTCTGCATGCTCCTTCTCTTCAGCTTAAATACATGCTCTCATTCTCCCCATCATAAAACAACTTTGTCTTGATCTTTCCAGGCCTTCAAATTACCCTCAATATTTTCTCTCCTGCTCTTTATTAACCGAATCCTAGAAAGAATTGTTTATACTTCTTTTGTTGCATATATATTACTGACTCCTGTAGCTTCCGTATTCATCATTTTACTGAAACACTCTCAAGGTCACTATTACCTCTTATTGCTAAATCCAGTGACCTCTCTTCTCTGATTCTCCTTGACACCTCTATAGTACTTGGCACTAGAAATATCCTTCTAGATATGATCATGTTCTTTGATTTCAATGATGATGAATTTTAATGGTTTGCCTAACACTTTGGCTATTCCTGCTCTGTTTTGCTGTTCCTCATCTTCCAATCTCTTAAATATGAGTATTCTCCAAGGTTCTTCCTTTATATGTCTAACTCTCCATCTCACTATCTGTCTTTCTCTGTGTGTGTCTTTCTGATACAAGCCTATGGGTTCAATTACCTCTGTGAAGATGACTCCTAGATCTATATTTCCGTACTCAACCTATCACCAAAATATCAAGACTTTCTTTCCAACTGTCTTCTGAATATCTCCACTTGAATGCCCTACTAGAAACTTCAAATTTGACATGTCCAAATCAAAACTTGTTATTTAGTCTCCAAATCCACTGAACTATACTATTACTTGCTTCAGATTATTTGATGGATTTTTGTAGGGCAATAAAAAAGTACAGTTATACTTGTTCTTTTATTTTGAAAAAATATTCAAGGTAGTCCTCAAGATTAAACAATTTATTTAGAGTCAAGATTAATATTAATTCTGGGAAATAATATAGAAAAAGTAGGAAAGGAGAAGTTTCTTCTATAAGTGCTCGGGGAGGAACTGTTCCCAAGTTGACTTAGAGAGAATAGATAATATGGTTGTGATTTGACCATAATGATTAAACAGAAAAAAAATAATGTATGATTTGCTTAATGTATCTTTATACACACAGCATTCTCATGTTGAAATATATAGTTTAACATTTTATCTTATATTTATTTTACATAATCTGAACAAATAGAACCATAGTTATCACCTAAAATAATAATTCAAAACTTAAAAGATCATAGATTTAGAATAAAAAGGGTTCTCAAAGGCCATTTAGTCTAACCCAACCTATTTTATGGAAACTTAGGTCCATGCTGGTCAACTGAAAGTGAACTGATCAACATGGTTATTCCTTTCAACTGTTCAAATAGTAATCCATACATACCTTCTCCTCCTGCTTGACTCTTGCCTTACCTTTCAATAAATCTTTCAATATGGGTCTATCTATGATTTCTAGAACCTTCCTATATACCTTTTAACAATCTGTGGTTACCAGTGCATTATGCAGGCTGCCATCTCTTTTTTCCTTTTCACTTTTCCTTCACTTTTGCTATAGGACGTAAGATAGGAAGATGTGTTTTCCAAAGATGTTCAACTTTGTCCTGAGGAATGTTTAAATGGGACTTCAGAAGAAGGATTCTGGGAGGTTCTCTGGATGGTTGTTTACAAATATCATTGTTGATTTTCCAAAACTGAATACCAGTATTACTAGTGAGGGTACCACCATCCTCCCAATCACCCAGCCTAGAAAACAAGGTGCCATCTTTGATTCTGCAGTCTCCTTTAAGGAGCTTTCCTTATTCCCCCTCACCTCAGCATCTTCCCTCTGTTGGTTATTTCTGATTAAGTCTTTATTGATATCTTTTGTTGATTATGTTGTCAGAATTTCTCCCAATACCCTCCTCCTTCCCCTTCCAGGGTACCATCCTAAATAGCAGAATATTTAAAAGAAAAATAAAAGAAAAAGAAGAAAAAATCAGCAGAACTGATCAATACATTGAAAACATTCAAAAACATGTTTACATATGTATGATATATCCATGGACCTCTCTACTATGATAAGAAGTAGAATAGGCATGTCTTGGGGCAGCTAGGTGGCGCAGTGGATAGAGCACCAGCCCTGGAATCAGGAGGACCTGAGTTCAAATCTGGCCTCAGACCAAGCATTTCACACTTACTAGCGGTGTGACCCTGGGCAAGTCACTTAACCCCAATTGCCTAAAAATGAAAAAAAAAATAAAAAAGAATAGAGATGACTTCTCATTTCTCTTCTTTTGGATCATGCTTGGTTTTTGTTTGTTTTTGCAATTTTTGCAGCATTCACTTTTGGTCATTTTGTGGCTATTCTTTACATTGTTGTAGTCATCATATATGTTGTTTCTTGCCTCTGCTTCATTCTGTATCAGATCATGCAGATTTTTTCATGCTTCTTTGTATTCATCATATTCACTGTTTCTTATAGCACAGCAATATTCCTTTATATTTATGTAGCACAGTTTAAGCCATTTCACAACTGATGAGGATCTACTTTGTTTCAGTTTCTTTGCTGCCACTATAAATGCTACTATGCTAATGCTGGTTTATATGGGGATTTTGTTCTTATCAATAACCCCTTTGTTGTATAGGCCTAGTAGGAGATCTCTGGGTGGCAGGGTGACCCATTTTAGTCACTTTATTTGGATAATTCTAAATTGCTTTCCAAAATTGTTGTACTGCTTCCCAGCTCCACCAGCAATGTATTAGTGTGGCTACCTTCCACAGCCCCTCCAACACTGACACCTCCCACCTTTCATCATCTTTGCTCATCTCTTAGATAGGAGGTAAAACCTTAGGGTTGTTTTGATTTGCGTATCTCTTATTATACAGTACTTTGTATAATTCCAATATGTCTCATGCCATCAAAGCCCAGTCTTCTGGTGATGCTATATGTTTACAAATCATAGACCACTAAAATCTCTGAACAATCAAGATTTCAGGTGGTCTGGCCTATTGGTAAAGATGACTTCTGCACAAGAAGTGACCTAGAAAATATGGTCCGTGAATAAAAAGGCATTTTTATATATAATAAATAATAAGTGCTACACTTTGCCATCTGCTATGTTAGGTCCTGGGGATCAAAGGCAAGAGTAAGACAGTTCTTACTCTCATGTAACTAGCATTCTAATAGAGGGGACAGCACACATAGGGGAAGGATGGTGAGGAAGGGAGTTTTGGTGTGAGATATAAGAGTTAGTGGAATAATAGGACAGTTTATTGTCTTACTCTTTCCAGAAGTAATGGTAGTATTGGTTTGAGCAAGAGGTGGGAAATGTAGTGGGGTGAGATGACTCCCATAACAGGGCTCATGGCAAGAGAGCTGGATAAAATATTAAACATGACATGATGCCATGTAGATAGAATGGATTGGGTGAGTTTATAATCATTTCACAAATCAGAACAGGTTAGACTCAGGCTAGAGTTCCCAAACTGAGCAAAGGCAAGGCATGGTAGGTGGTGGTCCATCCTGGAGGATACTATTGCAGATGGGGAGAAGGGAAGGGGCAGTGGCAAGGCAAATAGATGGCAGTATGCCCAAAAGTGGATGTCATCACTGAAAGGAAAATATACTGTGAGGGAGCACTTGAGCATGAATTAGAAAATACTCAGATAAACAAAGATATAAACCAAAGAATCAGCACCTAATGCTATATGTCCCCTTGTTTTCTTAGCCCTGTCTTATGTGGGAAACAACTTTTTTTAAACATGGAAATTTCCTATAGACCATAGACATGAAGTTGGAGTTGAGGTGAAATTTTCAGCAACTTGGCTCCCTGAGCTCTTCTTTCGATAAATCAAAGGTGTTTAGCCTCTGAACCTGACATTTGGGAAGGTAAGGGAATCTTAAACTTTAACACAACCTTTTAATCACTTTGAAAATCACTTTGTATTCTTTTGTTTCCTTCTCCCTACTTTTTTTATATAACAAGGTAAAAAGCGCAGTTATTTAATTTATTTTAAATGGAAATAAATAGTACCTAAATACATGCATGATACATATACAAACATGAATAAGTGTATTTAAAATTTTTTGCATTTCTAAAATTATGAAAAGTTTTAGGAATAAATTTAAAAGTATACTGTACCAATAATACTATTTTGTAAATCGGAAACATTTGGATACAATGAACACGTAAAGAATTAAATCTAATATTCTTAGATAACTCTCTACTGAAATAGAATAAGGACTAATAAAAGTTCAGGATGCAATTAGTCATCTATTTCCTTCTGAAAATGATTTGTTTTCTGCCTATCTCACATCTGTACAAGAAGAGGTATTGCTGCTTAAGACACATAGAAAACAACATAGGTCATCTATACTGATAGTACACCAACAATATCCTCCTTATAATTCCTTGATAGTTTCTATTCTATAAAGCATTTCTTGAGAATATGAAACATTACTATATTGGCAGAAAAGGAAAGGCTCTAGTTTCTAGATAATATTGCCAGTGATTGCTGTATAACTTTGGCTATGTCCTTGTTCTTTAGTAAATGTAAGTGAGACTCCTAAACTCTAATGGACATTTGAAAGGATGGCAAAGGATCAGAATTCATGCATTCACCAAATTATCTCCCTGCCCCACCCAATTTTAGAATGAAAACATTGAATGTAGTATAATGTTTTTCATGTAATGGGGAATAATTTGAATCTAAATCTTGGACAAAAGCTAATGATGGATAATTCAAGGTGCCCAATCCAAAACGGTGTATGCGTGTGTGTGTATGTGTGTGTGTGCATGCATGTACACATGAGTGTTTTAAGTAAAATTAAGATTAGCATTCCCAAACCACTTAAATTGCTTCCTTTGTTAGCATCACTGATCATTTCTTTGAAAGAAAATCCATAAAAAGTTATCAATATCTTAAATTGCCTAATGGCTGAAGTAAACCTGCTTCTGTTTAGCATTAATATGAGGCTCTTAATAACATAAAGGAATATGTTTAATATTTTTAATTCTTTATCATAGCAAGTACTTCATTAAACATGTAAATTGCATGCCTCTCTAAATTTCAGCTAGATCATGCTAAGAATGTGTTAACTCTGATTTAATTGAAAAGCTGCAGATGAATGATAACTAGCAAATGGGTAGGCTGAACTGTAGCCCGAGAATACCTCAAGTGTAAATAAAGTCATTGTACAAAATCAATAAGAAATTTTGAAAGAACCAACAGTATTCTGAAGCTCCAACTAACTATGTGAAGAAAGCAGTATGGCTGATGCACATTTATGTTCATCAATTGCCTAATGTCATATGCCTTTAACCCCCAAAATAATTACATTGGGAATTCCTCCCAAAGAATGATAAGCATCTCAATGTTTCCCCTTTGTATACCACGCTCTGTATATATTCACCTTTGTATGGTCAGTATATTCATCTATTCTTTTGTCCACTGGATCTTTTGTAGGTATATGAAAAGAACATTAGATTGGGAGACAGAGAATATGTAATTACTACCTGTGTGATCTCAGGCAAATCACTAAACCTCTCTGAGCCTCAGTCCCCTCATGTTTGATGAGGGGACTGTGGTTGATGACCTCTAAACTCCCTTCAAACTCTGTCTTTGACCTTATGATACAATAGGCTTTAAGATTACACAAGGAGACCCTTCTTTAGAGGAGGAGCATTTTTGCAATATTGAGGTTTATTTTCTCTTGCAGTTCCAATTGTGCTGAAAATGGAGGCTTCTGCCCCTCGGAAAACATGAGGAAGAACTCTTGGTTTCAGAATAAAAGTTGAAATTCCCTCCAGGTTTTGACATTGATTAACTATGTGACCTTAGCTAAGTCATAAACTCTCTGGGAAGTTTCTTCAGCTGTAAAATGAGGAGAATAATATTTGTACTACCTGCCCCACAGGGTGGTATTAAAAAAAAGTCACTTTTAAGCTTTGAAACTGATATGCAAAAAAGAACTGTTAAAAAATAGGATGACTAAAATCTAGCCTTAGATAAATGTATTTAGTGAGGAGGCAGTTACTAAACTGCTCCATCAAAGCAATGTCAACAAGCATTTTTTAAGGACTTAGTATATGTGTCAGGCACTGTACATGTATCCATAAGGTACCTGGATTTCAACAAATCATTTGACAGTTTTTGTGAATGAAAGATGGAGATGTGGTCTAGATGCAAGCAGAGTTAAGTTAATTCATAAATGGTTGAATAATTGGACCTAAAGACTTAACAATGGAGTGACATCAACCTGTAGGGGTGTCTTTAGTGGACATCCATAGTAGAGTCCTACAGGCTCTGTTCTGTTAGGTTCAGCATTATGTAATAGAAAGGAATAGTTCATGATTCTTAGATTTTTTGATGACACAGAATCAAAAAAATCTCAATGAGATAAAGCTCATAAGTTGAAATATTTGGGGATAACAATAATAACTCACTTTCACATAGCACTTTAAGGCTTACAAAATGCTTTCTTCCCGATGATTCTATGGGCTAGGCAGTGCAAGAAATATCATTTCTGGTTTATAGATGAAAAAATGGAAGCTGAGAGAAGTTAAGCAATTTGCTAGGGTTACATTGGTCATTGGTAGTGCTGATGTGAGTTCAGGGTTCTTGATTAAAAGTCCAACACCATTGTCACTGCATTCATTGTCCAAAGGAGTTTATCCACATCACATAGCTTTTATATGGCTGAGCTAGGGCTTATACACATCTTATGACTCCAAGTTTTATACTATGCTGCCTCTCTATAAGGCTACAAGCTTTATGAGGACAAGGATCTAGTTCAGGGGTGGGGAACCTGCAGCCTTGAGGCCACATATGGCCTTCTAGGTCCTCAAATACAGCCTTTTGACTGAATCTAAACTTCATGGAACATATCCCCTTAATAAAAGGATTTGTTCTGTAAAACTCAGTCAAAAGGCCGCACCCAAAGTCTTAGAAGGCCATGTGTGACTTTGAGGCCACAGGTTCCCCACCCCTGAATTCTAGTCAAAACCTTTTATCTTCCTCAGCATCTAGCATAATAGGTGCTTAATAAATGTATTCTGAATGAATTTGCTAGGATCTTAACTGAGAAGGAAGGAGAGAGAAATGGTTCTTAAGAATGGAGGAGACTTTGATACATTTGCAAACAGCAAGGAAAAAAAGCAGTAGGTAGGTAGAAGTTAAATATAAATGGTAAAGGGGGATTATTATGATGGCAATTTACTGCAGGAGACAGAGGGGGATAGGATCAAGGGTTGGCCTTGGGTTGGTCGTCTCAACAACAGAGACTAACAGAGGAAAGACCTGTGGCTGATGTCAAGGGCTTATAAGACACAGAGCAGGGTAGAAAGTAGGAGCTTGTGATGAATGGCCCCCTTACCCAGTAAAGCATAAAATGGCATCCTCAGTTCTTAGGATTGGGGGAAATTTGCAAAGAGAAGAGAATCTTAGTAACAGCCTCTATGCAGAGGTGGGTAGGATTGCTTTGCAGCATTGAGGGCTCAGTTGTAGTTACGGAATGCAAATTTGCTGTGGACCAAGTTGCTACTTTCTATAGCTTCTTTAGGAGTGCAAGAAGTGGAGCAATTTAGAGTTGGAAGTTAGCAGGCTCTGAGCAACATACGATAGGGAACGAGTGCTGCAAAAGTTAAGGAAAGTGAAGAGCTGATTAACCAAAGAGTTGAGATTGAGAAGAAAGGAAAGTGAATTTATAAAAGAGGTGATGGCCTGAAATTATTTGGAGGGAAGAGGTATTGGAGCATCATGGTGAAGATGAAGATATATTCAAGTAGAAGACATAGAGGGAGATAAGGGATTTCAGAATTCTTGATCCCGACAGTGGAATGATTATGGGAGATGACATGGTCAAAGATTTGACTCTCCCTATGGATAGTTGTGATGGAGTGGAGGATTAGGTCATGGGAGTTGAGTAGGCTGAAGAACTGGGAGATTTGGGTATTGGAGAGAATATCAATACATGTGTTGAAGTTCCCCAGTATAAGGGAAGAGGATGTGGTAGAGAAGTGAACTGTGAGCCAGGCACTGAACTTCTTGAGAAAGGGGGCATGCCAGTAGATAACAAGTGGTGAATTTTGATAGAATGAACTGCAAAGGAGAAGAATGATAGGAGAGTATAGAAATCATAATAGAGAGTAAGGAATATTCAGGCTCTACTCCGGCACCAGTATGCTTGGGATTAAAGAGAAGATACAATCAGAAAAGATAGTCACACATGCAGTGTCTTCTGGGGGAAGTCCATTGTTTGAGTGCCAGTAGATGGAAGGGTGACATGGCTCTCAAATAAGCTAAAACAAAGGCTGCATTAATTAAAATGTTCAGAGTAAGAAAGAATTTATTCTCATTAAGCTCTCCCCTGGTCAGAACACATCTGAAATGTTATTCTTAGTTTTGGGTACCACATGTTAAGAAGGATATCAACAAACTAGAGAGGGTGTAGAAAATGGTAACCATGATGGCAAAGGGCCACAAAACTATGTCATATAAGGAATGGTCGGGGAATTTGGGTATGTGTGGCCTGGAGAAAGGAAGACAAAAGTGAAACATGCTTACTATCATGAAATACTTGAGGGGCTATCATGTAGGGAGGAGTGGATTACACTTGTTTTGTTTGGTCATAGAGAACAAAAGTAGAAGCAAAGGGTGGAAATTGGAAGACAGATGTAGGCTTGTGCAAGAGATTATCTCCTAACAATTAAAGCAACCACAAAGTAGAATGGGCCACCTCTGGGGCTAGTGAGTTCCTTGTTACTGCTGATCTTCAAGTGAAGGCTAAATGACCACTTAATAAGGATGTTATAGAGAGGAGTCATGCTACACGTGAGGAGGCCTTTGAAGTCTCTTCCAACAATGAGATTTTTATGAGTAAAATGTTTTGATTGAAAGTTCAGATTTGGGTAGTCAACAGCAAAAAGATGAAAGGGTAAACTAGTGGTGAAAAACTGAAGTAGAAATGAATCCCTGAAGTTGCATATTAACTTAGAAAATTACAAATTAACATTATATTGAGTTGTATTTTTGTTTATTTTGATAAGCATTTCCCAATTACAATTTAATTGGAATCAGCAGCACTCTGAGCTTGTGGCCTGAGGGACTTGAGTTTGACACTTCTTGTGTAAACTATAAAATTGCATGAGCCTGTGAGGGAGGAAATATATGGAAAGAATAAGAGCACCCATTCAAGAACTGAGTCTTAGTGACGACATGAGGTTTGAATTTGGGAGGAGAAAGAGAGGTCACTCAGGGAGGTAAACAATTGCTTACTGTACAAAGAGGAAAATCAAGAGGGAGTCCATCAGGAATCCTTGCCTAGTCAAAAGCTGGGTGGCAAATTTTAGACTACTATTTTTCTAGAGTGGGAATGGGAAAAGATCAGGGAGAGAGTAGGGCGATGGCTACTCAGAAATATTTTTCACATATTTCATCAATTTGAAACTCATTTAGGATAATTTCTTCCTTAATTATGTTCTCCAACCTTCTAGGCCTCACTGATAGGCAGCCTGGTATAGTCAAAAGAACATTGAACTCAGACAGAAGAGTCCTGTGTTCAAATCCTGTTGGATCCTGTGATCTAACATGTGATTTAGAGGTGGAAAGGGGTCTCATCACTTAGTTTCTTGTTTTATAGATGTGGAAACTTAGGTCTAGAGGATAATTAGCCTAGCAAGTAGTAGTTAGTAGCAGAACAAGAATCTGAATTCATGACATAGACTAATTGGAACATAAATTTAGAGCTGGTAGGGACATTAAATGTCATCTAGTTAAACATTGTCATTTTATTGGCAAGAAAATTGGGACCAATCACCATTCAAGGTAATGAAAGCAATAATTGACTAAGCTGGGACTTGAACCTTGTTTGTCTGACTCCAGATCAGATATTTTTTCTGCTACATTGATAGGGCTTTTTTTCTTCCTCCTTCTGCCTTACTGTATTAGGTATGTTAGAATTTCATTAACCTAAGATTTACTTTATGATGAAATTTCATTAAAAGAGTGCCTTAGTGACTTAGGATCATAGCTGCAGAGATCACCTTACCCAACCCCTTCATTTTACTCATAAGAGAGACATACAGTGCCACCCACATATTAGTTCTATGACCAGAGACAGATCATTTAACCTTTCTTATCCTTCATTTCTCCATCTAAAAATGGGGACAACATGTGTGGCAACTATCTCATACTCAGGGATGTTGTAAGGATCAAGGGGGATGGTGCTAAATTAATAAATAATTTTATTAATAAATAAAACAATTTCAGTCATTGTCATGTAAATAAAGTGCTTTGCAATCCTTAAATATGCAAGACATACTAGATTTTTAGGGGGGATGGGCACTAATAAATGGGGTAACAGGACAGACCTTATGAGGAAGATGTTATCTGAAGTGAGCATTTAAGGAAACTTGGGGAAAAGCCAATGCAAAAAGCAAGGAGAAGGGAGATGAGTACAATATGTGAAGAACAGTGCCATAAGTGAAAGGCCAATTTGGCAAAAATATGTAATTAGGCTGGAAAGGGAGGATAAGGCCAGGTTGTGAAGTGCTTTAAATGCTAAATGCGGTAGCAAACATTTAATTCTCGAGGTTAAATAGAGAGCCAATGAAGTTGAATCAGTGGGGAGTGACATGTTAAGACTTACACTTTAGGAAAACTGGTTTGGTGGCTGTGTGTGGGGTGGATTGGAGAGAAGAGGCATTAGAGGCAGGGAAACCAATTAGGAGACTATGGCAACACTTCAGGAGATAGATAATACAGGCCTGAAGAAGGATGATGGCAGTGTGAGTGGAGAGAAGGACACTGATGCGAAAGACCCAGACACATACTAGGCATGTGACCCTGGCCAAGTGCCTTAACCCCTGTCTACCTCAGTTTCCTCAACTGTAAAAAGGGAATAATAATAGCAACCACCTCCCAGGGTTGTAGGGAGAATCAAATGATATGATATTGTGAAGCTATTAGCACATTGCCTGGCACATAGTAAGCAATTAATAAATGCTTGTACCCTTCTCTTCTCCCTTCCCCTTCCCCTTGAAGCGTTATATGAATGTCAGTTAAAATGATAGTAATTATTTTTATATAATTCTGTTCATTTCCTTTCGCTCCCCTTTCTTTCACCTTTGCTTCTCTCTTGCTCATCTGCTCACTTTCTCCATGTCCGTCCCTTGTCCTTATCTGTTAAGGCTTCTTAGTTGCTCTTGCATTCTCCTCTTTCCTATGCTGGTTCACCAGAGGTGTCAAACGTAAGGAGCTGTAAGACTCCCACGTGCATCTTGAACCAGATTAAGATGTAGTTGGAAAATGTTTTACAAAATAAATAAAAGTACAATACAATGTAGATAATGTTAATTTGTCATTTGCTAAGACAATGTGCCTTTCTGTTTGAATTTGACATCACTGTTTACTAACATGTGCAATATGATGCTGTGGTTTCAGGACTTATGTTTTCTCTTAAAAACATCTGAGTCCATTTGCTGAGTAATCAGTGTTTGGCCTTAATTTTAAGTCTTTTTAGTTAACAGGCCAACCAATCTCAGATTTTTATTGAAATTTTATTTAAGTTTCTAGTCATTGTCCTCATAATCATCATTGATTTAGAGCTGGCAGGGACCTTAGAAGTCACCTAGTGAAAAACAATCATTTTACTGATAACAAAGTTGAGGGAGGTCTAGGGAAGTTAGATGACTTGCCCAAGGTCCAACAGATTATAGGGGACAGAGGTCCTAGGTCCTCAGACTCTTAATCAACCAGCATACTACCAATAGGGTTCTTTTCTTCCACCTGAAACTTCTGTCCTCATACAAATTATATGAGAATTCCATTACCCAAGGATTTACTTTGTGATGGAATTTGAAGGACAGTACCTTAGGATCATAGAATTAGAATTGGAAGAAAAATTAAAGGTTGTAGATAAGGAAAGTAATCATCAAAGGAGCACTGTACTCTATGAGCACAGCAGAATTGCAGTAGCTCGAAAGAAATATGAGGTGTGCAAATTTAGAGAAATCTCTACCCCAAAGGTTCATAAGGAGTATTTGTAGCTGACCTGTTGTAGAGTTTTCCAACCTCATATTGGTCTGATTAGCCACAGCCAGGTGTACTGTAACTCACTTCCAATGTAGTGATGTCATTTTGGTCCTCTTTGTGAAAGAAGGCCAACCAACGAACCAAGGAAACAAATACTTAGAGAATTTGGGAATTGTTCAAGACTACAGATAAGTGACAAAGCTGGGCTTTAAACTCAGGCCCTCTGCCTCCAAATTGAGTACTTTTTGTGTTCTACGAGAGAATATCTTCCAAACACTTTAAATAGTTGCAATAATTTATTTTTTTTCAGATTTTAAGGCTTTAAACTCCCTTTATTTTTTTAAATTAATTTATTTTGAATTATCAACAATCATTTCCATAAGCTTTTGAGTTTTAAATTTTTCTCCCCTTTCCTCCCTACCTCCCTCCTCAAGATGGTGCACAATCTGAAATAGGCTGTACGTATACATTCCTATTAAACATATTTTCATATTAGTAACATTGTAAGGAAGAATTAGAACCAATAGGAGGAACCACCAGAAAGAGGAAACAAAACACAACAGAAGAAAAAAAAAATAGCAAATAGTATGCTTCGATCTGCATTCAAACTCCATAGTTCTTTCTTTGGATGTGGATAGCATTTTCCATCATGAGGCCTTTGGAGATATCTTAGATCTTTGTATTGCTGAGAAGTGTTAAGTTTATCAATATTAGTCATTGTACAACATGACTGTTATTGTGTATAACGTTCTCTTGGTTCTGCTCACTTCACTCAGCATCAGACCATACCAGTCTTTCCAGTTTTTTCTGAAGTCAGTCTGTTCACCATTCACAATAGTATTCCATTACATTCATACACCACAACTTGCTCAGCCATTCCCCAATTGATGAGCATCCTCTCAATTTCCAATTCTTTGCCACCACAAAAAGAGCTGCTATAAATATTTTTGTACATGTGGGTCCTTTCCGCATTTGTATGATCTCTCTGGGATATAGCCCTAGAAGTGCTATTGCTGGGTCAAAGGGTATGCACATTTTTATAGCCCCTTGGGTATAGTTCCAAATTGCTTTCCAAAATGGTTGGATCATCTCACAACTACACCAACAATGCATTAGTGTTCTAATTTTCCCACATCTCCAACATTTATCATTTTCCTGTTTTGTCATGTTGGCCAATCTGATAGGTGTGATGTAGTACCTCAGAGTTGTTTTAATTTGCATTTCTCTAATCAATAGTGATTTAGAACATTTTTTCATATGACTATAGATGGCTTTAATTTCTTCATCTGAGAACTGCCTGTTCATATCCTTTGATCATTTATCAATTGAGGAATGACTTGTATTCTTATAAATTTGACTTAATTCTCTATATATTTTAGAAATGGGGCCCTTATCTGAAAGACTGGTTTTAAAAATTCTTTCCCAATTTTCAACTTTCCTTCTAATCTTAGTTGCATTGGCTTTTCAAAAAACTTTTCAGTTTTTGTAATCAAAGTTATCCATTTTGCTTTTTGTAATGTTCTCTGTCTCCTATTTGGTCATGAATTCTTCTGTTCTCCATAAATCTGATAGGTAAATTATTCCTTGCTCTCCCAGTTTGCTTGTAGTATCAGCCTTTATATCTAAATCATGAACCCATTTTGACTTTATTTTGGTATATGGTGTAATACTTTATATTTTTACAGTTCTTAAAAATTTCAAAGTACTTTCTCATACATCATCTGATTTTTATAAATATCAATGTAATATGATAATAAGGCCTTTCTGATGAATCCCTATGGTGGAGTTAATCATAGTTGATAGGCAAAGGGAAAGAGTATCCAACCACATGATTAAGCAGGGGAGCAGTCAGGGTTAAAGTTACATTGCCACACTGATTTGAGGTAAGGCAGATGCCACAGACTGGAGGAAAGGTGGGGAACAGGAGATGAGAATCAGATTGCCCAAAGTCAGGAACACAGAAGAGAAAAGTCAAGTTGATAAGGGAAAATACCTGGATAAGAACAAAATAGATTAGGGCTGAAAGGGAAGCTCACCATAGGGGGGAAAAACTGTCTCCCCAGCTGTCTCTGGTAGGACCTTTTGCTTCACCTGAAGCTTCAAGCTAACCCCTCTACCTCCTCAGCAGTCTTGACAGCAACTTAATGTATAATAAGAAACATAAATAATAATTATTTATTAAATTCATTAAACCAAATCCTAATAATGAAGCAGGAATAAATTATGATTTGAAGGTTCATTAGCTCTTTTATTTCAACATTGGCAAGATGTAGCATTAAATGATTCTCTTACACTCAAAATCAGTTAATGTTTCTTTAAAAAAAAGAAAAGTCCTTTCTGCCTCATGCACCAGCAATGTTGAGTTCAGTAAGTTGGTGGCTCCAAATGTGTAGGTGACAAGATGAAAGTTACCCCTATAACTGAACAGTCTTGTGTTTGACTTAAGCTCTATCGCCTGCTGACCCAAGGATCTCAATCTGCTGCATAGTTTTAGGAAAACTGAGAGAATGGGAAAAGTGCAATGTTAGAATTCCTATGTGATAAACAGATACAATTAAATTTAACAAACATTTATTAAGTGACTACAAGCCAAGCACTCTGCCAAATGGTGAAGATGCAAAGGCAAGAAGCATCATAGTCCCTTCCATCAGGTAGTTTATATTCTACTGTAATTGTGCATGGATTTTTAACCTGACTTTTTTAAGGGGGGATGCTAATTTGGTTGGGTTAATACTTTTTGGTGAGTACAAAACTGCAGGATGTACATTTTATGTATATTTTTGAAGGAGATTCAAGCAGATTGAGGACATAGAAGTTGAAATTTATATCTATATCTACATAGATATAATGTATATATAATTACTTATATATAATACATTATATGATATATAATTACACAAAATTTTATACATGCACATACATATTTATAGGACAGGAACTAGAGCTATAATTTCTTTTTTTTTCTTTTTTTTTTTTTTAGGCAATTGGGGTTAAGTGACTTGCCCAGGGTCACACAGCCAGTAAGTGTCAAGTGTTTGGTCTGAGGCCGGATTTGAACTCAGGTCCTCCTGACTTCAGGGCTGGAGCTCTATCCACTGCTCCACCTAGCTGCCCCTAGGAGCTATAATTTCATTGGTATAAAGATCAACCAGTTGAGTACCTCCTCTGGAACTTGGAGTCTTAGCAGGTTGCCTTGTTCACTGAGGGGTTAAGGGATTTACCCAGGGTCATCAAGCCATTATTTGTCAGGGTGGGACTTGAACTCAGAACCCAGGCCTTTTGACTCCTAGGTCAGCTCTCTATCCATTATAATAATAATAGCTAGCATTGACATAGTACCTACTATGTACCAGGCACTATACTAAGTGTTTTACAAATAATATCTCAGATGATCCTCACAACAACCCTGAGGGGTAAGTGCTATTATTATCTCCATTTTACAGATGAGGAAACTGAGGCAAACCAAGGTTAAATGACTTGATCAAGGTCACACCACCAGTATCTGAGGCCAGATTTGAATTGAAGTCTTTTTTATTCCAGGTCCAGTGCTCTATCTGCTGTGTCTTTCATAATCTTTTATAGGATTATAAATACGGAGCCGGGATGATCTTATTCTGTCATCCAGTCTAACTTCCTTATTCTATGTAGGGGCAAACCAAGGTTCAGGGAGTAGTCATATCTATCTATATCTATCTATCTATCTATCTATCTATCTATCTATCTATCTATATGTATATGCACATGCACATCTACACACACACATATATATACACAGCCATGTATATATACACACACACACATACATATCTATACACATACACATATAACCACATATACACATACATGTATACATGTGTGTGCATGTATGTGTATGCATATGCACATGTATACACATATGTGTATACAGACTATATAGGTAATATATAGATATGTAGAGAGATTATATCTATCAATCTATGTTTATATATCTCTATATCTTATAGATTTATATGTACATAATACATATATACATATATATATCTTGTTTACATATAGTTGTTTTCATGTTGTCTCCTCTATACTGTGTGCTCCTTGAGACAGATTATCTTTTGCCTTTGTTTCCGTATTACTAGGCACAGTGCCTGGCACATAGTAAGTATTCAATAGGTGCTTATTGATTGACTACATGACCTTCCCAAGGTCAGATGTCAAGAACCAACATGTAATCTCACCTCCTCTGACTCCAGATCTAGGATTCTTTCCAATGCACCACCAATAAGACTCTTTATAGTTGTTGATTTTTGATAGTATCCTTCTATATGGTATTTTTTGCCATGGAGCCAAGTCTCCAAAAGTGCCAGTAAAGTAAGTTAATGTAGATGTAGGAGCACTGGGCCTGTTGCCTCTCTGTCAGTAGTCATTCTACCTGAAATTAGCAGCAATGCTGTTTCTAAGTTTCAAAGCTATAAAGTTTCATTATGTTTTTATTTGTTAATTTTATGTATCTGGGGGGAAATCTGTATATTGAAGACAGAAGAAAGATGGTGGTAGGAGAGATATATAGCTTGAAAAGAATATCATCTTAATGTTATTTGATTCTATTATCTTTTAATCCATTCCAAATCTACCTAATTGGACTGCATGTATCTCTCTGCCTTTTCCAAAAGATATGGTAAGAGATTTTGTTAAATGTATTAATGAGGTCAGCCTTTCTTAAGACAAAAAAAAAATTAAATCCTGTAACCACCAGCAGTGTTGGACAATATTGTGTCAACATGTTACATTTCCGTGATCTATAATTCTCTTCCTATTATTGAAAAAGAAATGAGTTAAAGCTAGCATAGGCTAGTTGTGGTCTATCCATGCTGGTTCTTAATGAATTCCCCAATCCTTTTGTGAGCATTTAATGATCAATTCTAGAATTTTACCAGGGACCCACAATTGGAAAGTATGGAAGATTCTATATTTTTTTCAATTTTTTTTTAAATTGGGAGAATATTTATCTTCTAGATTTACAATGAACCTTTCAGTCTTTCAAAGATTTTTTTTCAATGATCATTGACCATTGATTCTTTTTTCTATGATTATTACTCAATAACCACCACTGCTGGATCTTTCAGCACCCTGGGATGAAGCTTATCTGAGCCTTGTGACTTCAACTCATTCAATTTAATAAGCTTTTAAGGACCTACTGTGTGCCAGGATATGTGCTAAGTGCTGAGAATATAAAGACAAATGAGTATCCCTGTCCTCAAGGAGCTTGTATTCAATAAAGATAACTGAAGTCTCTTTTTATCATCTCTTCATTTGTTGGACTTTCAGTCATTTTATTTATTTATTTATTTATTCACTCACTCACTCACTCATTCATTTATTTATGTTACTATCCTGAATTTAAAAATCCTTTCCCTTGGTAGGAAAAATGAAAATAAGGTAAACATTGTATCATTTTGCTTTCTTTCCATTATCCATTATTATGCTTTCTTTACCTTTTAAAAATCTACTTCTTACTAAAAACAGAGCTTTTAACATCTTTAGTATTGTCCTTACCAATCAAACTAGCCTCAGTTTCCTTGTCCTCAAGTTGCTTTTAAATGAAAGGGATGTGTTTCTGACAATGTGTTCCACTCAAGGAAGGACTGATTGACTAAAACTCTGTAGTCTAGCCAGCTAGACGATGTCATTGACTAGATTGCTGGGCCTGGAGTCAGAAAGACTTGAATTCAAAATCAGCCTCAGGCACTTAGTAGCTGTGTGTACTAGGATAAGTCACTTATCCTCTGTGTGCCTCAGTTTCCTCATATGTAAAGTGGGGATAATAATGCACCTACCTCCCAGAGTTGTTGTGAGGATCAAATGAGATAATATTTGTAATGTACCTTGCAAACCTTAAAGTGCTATATATATGATAACTATTATTGTTATTAGTTGAATTCAGTTTGTGTTTTCAAAAGTCTCAGTATCAATTAGAGTAGATGTCGGCACATTTCCAAAGATGTTCAGCCAACAAATCTACAGATAGGCTCCATACTCCCCAGCCATAGCAGCAATAATTTAAATTTGTATGGTGCTTTACAGTGTTCAAAACACTCACATGTGCATTTTTTAATGCCTTCTTAATGTCCTCAAATCAAAATACATGCTAAAATATTTAAGAAATTGGGAAATTAATTTATCCAATCTAGCACATTCTTCAATAATAACAGAGTTTGGGAGTTTCTTTTTCTATTTTCCATGACAAGTTTCAGGGATAACAATTATGGGCCTAGGTTTACTTTAATCAGGTTGAAGCAGTGGGAAGAGTAATAAATTTGGAATCCCAGAATCCAAGCTGAAGTCTAGGCTCTGGTATTATGTGACTTTGAGTAGGCTATGTAATTTCTCTGGGCCTCGTCTGCCTCATCTGTAATATGAGGTTTGGATGAGATTTTTGTTTAAGATCTTTTTCTGTTCTAGATTTATTTTCCAACTCACAACCTTTATGGGGCTGAGATTCCTCATCTACAAAAGGAGGTGTTAGACGCAATGATCTCTAGGGTTTCTTCTGGATTTAAATTTTATGATTCTCTGATTTATGATTCTGTCCCAAGAGAATGAGATTACATATATACTTATACATCTACATCTACTTCTACATCTATATACTTATACAACATATATACTTGGTCCTGGATGGCTATGGCACCTAAAGTATCTTTGCATTTTTAACAGTTATTCAGGACAAAATGTGAAAATGAAGGTCTGAGTTTTCATATTAGACTACAGGTATTAGATTTCTCATTGGACATTTGAGATTCCAAAATGGTTCTATATACATTATCTCATTTAAGCCTACAATAACCTCATAAGGTAGTATAAGCATTATTATGCTAATTATCTAAATCACCTATTACTTAAAATTACTTTTATAGATGAGGAAACTGAGGCTTGGAGATATTGTGTCTTGTCCAAAGTCATGCAACTAGTAAGCATCAGAGACAGATTTAAACCTAGGTGATATGACAACTTAAGCATTTTGGGGCAATATTTTTTATCTCTTAGTTTTATGGTTGCCCTTTTTTTTAACCATCATAGTAATTTGCAATGAGATCTCTTTCTCTGAGGTGATGCAGTGAACAGAAAACCAACTCTGGACTCAGCAGAGCTTGAGTTCAAATCTGACCTCAGATACTTACTAGCTGTGTGACCCTGACTTGTTGAGGGTCACTTAACTTTACTTCAGTTTCTTCATCTCTAAAATGAGCTAGAGAAGGAAATGGCAAACCCCTCCAGTATCTTTTCCAAGCAAACCCAAAATGAGGTCACAAAGAGTTGGACATGACTGAACAACAGCAATAACCACCATCTCTCTGATGACCTTCTTCCTGTTGTGTTTCTTTGTATTATCTTGCTTTTAGATCACGTTGTTCATTCTTTCCATTAAAAAAGAAGCATCCGTCAGTCAGTCAAGGACGCTTGTCAATTGTGCTTATCTCTACTTAATTCCTTATTTTGACCAATGGCTAAAGAGTCAAGTCAGAGAAGTTTTATTCCATGACTTCTTGGACTCTTAAGTGCATCAGCTAATAGGTCAAGGGAAAATGTGTGTGTGTGAAGTGGGATTAAATGTGAATGGAAGACAAATGTGTTTCTTGTTGTTATGGCTTCTGAGCATTTCTTTTCCACCCCTCAATCAAAGCAACGTATTGCTTTTCTATCTTGTTCTGATGATTGATTCCCATCTTCCAAACCTTGACTTCGCTGGGTGAATGAACCCCCATTTCCTCTCCTTAATCGTTATCCCACACTATTGTTACTTGCCTCCTTTCCTAAGTAAACTATTCTGAACCTGCATCCTCTTCCTCTTGAATTATATGTGTTCTTCCTGCAAACATTGATATTTTTTTCATGAAAGTTTTGAATTTTTCCAAGTGAGAGAAAACTATTAGGGTTGAATTGTTTGTTTTGATGAGGATCAACCTTGGATAGGTATCAAAGTTCTGAGGTCTTCAGTTCTTCCTCAAATCCTCTTGATTCAGTACATAGGGGAAACAAATCTAAAGCCTACTTGGCCATTTAAAAAATAGGATTGTTTATCTACCTGGAAAGGGACCTCAAAAGTTATTTGATCCAACCTCCTCATTTTAAAGTTGAAGAAACAGGCTCAGAGAAGTTAATTGAATTGCCCAGAGCTTGCACATTTACTAAAAGTCTGAGATGGGATTTGAACCCAGGTCTTCCAGACTCCAACTCCAGTAACCTCTCCACAACATTGTGCTGCCTTTTGATGATGTACTAAGTTAACGTAAACCTTTTATTATTCATGTAATTTAAGAGCATGGAACAGCAAATTATTAAAAATAATAGAAGAAAGATCTTACAATTCCATATTACCTGGGTCCAGTAGAATGTAAGCTCCATGAGGCCAGGACCATAATCTGAATTTTATATTTGTTGTGATGAATTTAGTGAAATAATAACCTTTATGGATCGTACTTTATTTATCTTTGTATTTTCCTTTATACATAGCAACAGTGTCTTTATATACGACATAAGGTGTTTAATAAGCATGTTGACTCAGAATTAAAAATGTTGGTAGGGAAGGAAACCCTGAGAAAGTCATAATATTATTAAGTACAGTTATGATAAATAATAGCAAAGATAAAATGACAATATTATATTAGATTAACTGTTGCCATTTGCATCACACTTGGACCAAATGATTTCCATTTATTAGTATTCTATTGATAACTATTACCAGTGTCCTGATATACAACCCACTTTAGGGGAATGATTTAAGTAGTTTTAGTAATAGTTGTAAATAATTACATTGTAAAAAAAATTTGATTACTAGATGATTGCTAACCAGTTATTGAACTCTTTTAAACTTTTTTCAATGAGTTTGCTTGAATTCATTCACCATTTCTCAAAAAAAAAAAAACCCAACCCATTTTTATATTGATCTAGACAAAGTATTACAGGTATTTCAATGGTGTCTGGTGAAGTATACTCAATTCAACAATCATTTATTTAGTGCCTACCATGTGTCAGGAATTATGTAAGGTAATGGGGATGCAAAGGCCAGAAATGATCCCTACCCTCAAGGAGTTTATATTCTACTGGGGGAAAATATGAATAGAAATGTATAAATAAAAAACATGCCAATTTATATAGGAGTAGGGAGGGCCTTCATACTAAAGAGTTTAAGAAAAGTCTTGTGTTATATATGACACTTAAGCTTAATTTTGATTCTAGGGATCCTAAATATTGAGAGTAGAATGAATTTTTACTTTTAATATTCATTTTAACAAAATTCCTTCCGTTTTAGAAACTACATCAAGCCATGGAAAGAAGAGAAAGAGTAATGTGGCTTTCCATCGTAATTGAATATCTTCCATGAATGGAGCTTTACCCTTCTTCATCCAACGACAAGAAACTTGTAATGCTTAACATCTCAGCTATCTTCAAGTGATTGATATAACACAGTAATGCTTAGGTTGGAGTTTCAAATTTCCATCTGGATATATCATTCAGTTTTTTCAAACAGGAAGGGAAATGTAGATTACCCTCCATGGTGTCTGACTTTTTTAAGAGCCTGATCTTACCTTTTCTCCATAAGCTTTGTAAAGGAATGTTTACAAAGAAATTGGGAAATAGTACAAAAAAGAAAGAAAATCGCCCTAGCAAAAAAAAGCAAGACACTCTTCTATCTGGCCAGACAAAAACCCCTAAATTTTCTACCACTTTGAAAAGCACTGTTAAAAAAATTGCCAAGTGTTCATCTCCTCGCAACTTGTCCACAGAAGAAGACGAAGTCAACAGAGAATATTCCCTCTCTCCCACGTTCAGTTATCGTGTCGCGATCGCTAACGGATTGCAAAAGAATATTCTTGTGACAAACACCAGTAATGAGGATCTGGTTCAAGAGCTATCCTCTATTGAGAGCTCCTACTCAGAATCATTAAGTGAGATCAAGGGCAGCGCTGATAGCAAGGAGCACTCTTCACACACAATGCCAGTGCGACGCAATAGAAAAAGCTTGAGCAGTCTAGCTCCCTCTGAGGGAAGCTCTGATGGGGAGCGCACGTTACATAGCCTGAAACTAGGAGCCTTACGCAAATTGAGGAAATGGAAAAAGAGCCAAGAATTCGTCTCTTCTGATTCAGAGTTGAGCACAATGAAAAAAACATGGGGACTCCGAAGCAAATCCTTAGACAGAACTGCCCGTCCCCAGAAAACAAACACCCTCGAACCTGGGTTTAGTTCATCGGGCTGCATTAGCCAAACCCATGATGTTATGGAAATGATATTTAAGGAACTTCAGGGAATAAGCCAGATTGAAACAGAACTTTCCGAATTAAGAGGCCACGTCAATGCTCTCAAACACTCCATCGATGAGATCTCTAGTAGTGTAGAGGTTGTCCAAAGCGAAATAGAACAGCTACGCACTGGCTTTGTCCAGTCTCGAAGGGAAACCAGAGACATTCATGATTATATTAAACAGATAAGTCATACTGGAAGCAAAGCAAGTCTGAGATTTTTAAATGTGCCCGAAGAAAGATTTGAATATGTTGAAAATGTTGTATATCGGATTCTCATAGATAAAATGGGGTTTTCAGATGCACCCCATGCTATAAAAATAGAATTTGCTCAAAGAATAGGGCAGCAAAGGGATTGTCCAAATGCAAAGCCTCGCCCCATACTTGTATACTTTGAAACACCTCAACAGAGGGATTTCATATTGAAAAAATCTTATAAACTTAAAGGAACAGGCATTGGAGTGTCAACAGATATTCTAACTCATGATATCAGAGAAAGAAAAGACAGAGGAATGCCAACCTCCCAAACCTATGAGAGTATGGACATTAAGCTCTCTACTCTTGAGCCTAAAATCAAAAGGAGCAGTTGGCAGTCACCAGATGATAGCGATAAAGATCTGGATTCTGATCTTAATAAAAACAGCTATGCTGTGATGTCAAAGTCAGAGTTTCAAACCAAAGCAAGTGGTCCAAAGTCAAATGCAAAATCTCATAATGCTAGAAGTAGGAATAAAACTGCAGACAGCAGCAAATTTTCAAATAAATCAGACTATGATGAACAAGCTCCACAGTTTCCCGAATCTGATAACTTGGAGAAGGAATCCAAGTCTTATTATGCTGACATGGCTCCCCTCTGGCATTCACAAAGTGATTTTCTCACACCAAAACTGAGCCATTCCGAATCTGATTTTTCCAAACTATGTCAATCTTATTCAGAGGATTTTTCAGAGAATCAATTTTTTACCAGGACAAATGGAAGTTCTCTCTTATCTTCTTCAGACAGAGAACTTTGGCAGAGGAGACAGGATGGCACCAACTGGTATAGCAGCTCCCAGGACCAGAACTTTAACAGGAATATTCAAAATGACCAAGGTCCCAATGAAATAGAGAACACTGAAACAGTGGACAGTGGTGTCAGTAATGGAGTAGTGTGTGTATCAGGAGACAGAAGCAATTACAGTGATTCCCAGCTCTCCTTACGAGATGATCTCTCACCATGGAAAGAATGGAATCAGTCAGAACGAGGTGCAGATTTGGGCCTTGATTCATCCACACAGGAAGGTTTTGACTATGACACCAACAGCCTGTCAGACCCACAGCTGGATGGTGACAACAAAGATCTGGATGACCTAGGAAAGTGCCACAGTGACCTTCCAGATGACTCGGAGAGCTATGATTTTACCTTAGATGACAATTCTTCCCCATGCCCTGGGTTGGATAATGAAACACAAGGCCAATGGGTTGGCCCGTATGATGTTTATCCAGAAGCCAATTCTAATGAACTTTACCAAAATCAAAATCAACTGCCAATGCTGTTTCGGAGCCAGAGTGAGTTACCAAGTGATGCCTCAGAGGAAGCTGCACCCAAGTCTTGGCATAGCAGATTGAGCATAGATCTTTCTGATAAGACATTTAGCTTTCCAAAGTTTGGGTCAACCCTTCAGCGAGCCAAATCAGCTCTGGAAGTTGTGTGGAACAAAAGCACTCAGAGCCTAAGTGGATATGAGGATAGTGGGTCATCCTTAATGGGGCGATTTAGAACTTTATCCCAGTCTACTGCAAATGAGTCAAGTACCACCCTTGATTCTGATGTCTACACTGAACCATATTACTACAAAGCAGAGGATGAGGAAGACTACAGTGAACCTGGAGCTGAACATGAAACAGATTATGTAGAAGTGATGGAGCAAGTTCTTGCTAAACTAGAGAATAGAACTAGCATTCCTGAAATGGATGATAATGTCCAGGAGTATGAACACCCTTCATATGAAACACCTTATGAAACACCACAAGATGAGGGGTATGACGGGCAAGTGGATGACCTGATGAGTGAAAAGGGCTTGGAACCTTTAAATGGAACAATAACTGAAGTGGAAGTAAGGGAAGATGAAAACCAGAATGTCCCTGAAAAGCCTCCAGAAGTACCAAAACCCAAGAGGATTCGTCCCTCCTTTAAAGAAGCTGCCTTAAGAGCATACAGGAAGCAAATGGCAGAGCTGGAGGAGAAGATTCTAGCTGGAGGTACCCAAATTTAAATGTTACATTATAAATGTAATGTTCCTATCATGCGTGTTTTGTCATAGGTATATTCTATGTTTACTTTGGGGAGAAATAATTACTCTTGTTGTGCAGACCTGCTTCCTCCAGGTAGGCTTATATTTTACTCAAACTGTCCCCTCTAAAGGTGGAGAGAGGCTAAAATTGATGCCTCAATTAAAAAATTAATTTCATTAAATTAATTAAATTAATTTTAAAAATTTAGCCTAAAAATTTCAAACCATAGCATACTTAAATATAGCCTGCTAAGTTAAAATCACCTCTTAGCTCCCTGCTATGTGTTGTGGGAGTTTGAGGTTTGTCCCAGGCATAAAGAAATGAGTGAAGCTATGGATATCATTCCCTTGTCCCATAATGGATCTCTAAAGTATATGCCTTGGCTGTATTGTACTCATCAAGACAGAAAGAAGGGAGAGCCCGGTGCCGAATCAAAAGCCTAGTTGAAGACAACATAGACTTAAAATGTGGGGAAAAAAGAAAATAATCCCCAAAACAACAGAAAATTCTAAACATGTTGCATGAGTAGAACATCCAGTTAGGTGTCCCATTGGTAAAGGAAGGAAGTGAAAGGAGTAAGCATTTATGTATTCCAGATACTATGCTAGGCATAAAGGAGTGTTTAGGTCCTGGAGTGTTTCATGACCTTGACTTCTATGAGTGTATTTAAGTATACTGTTTAAGGAGGCAATTTGATTTTGTTACCTTTTTTATGTGGGAAAAGTCAAATCATCTTAACACAAAAACATTTTTAATGATCTAATTTTCTGAATTATGACTTTTCATATAAATTTTACCTCAACTTATCTTGACCTCCATGGTTTATTCTCCTAACAAGTCTCCCACTATTTATCTCAATGATTTACCTTATTGACAAGTGTCCCAGTATTTTTTATGAGATTATCCATGATGATAATTTTTTTATGAATTAATATTACTATTTCCCTACTGACTAATGAGTATTTATTAGTCATTGTTATCATCCCTAATAACCAAATGAAAATATTTATTTAATTTAACTGTATGTATATGAGGATGGATTCATCAGATCAAATTTTATTGGCAAAAAATTAGAAGGTAGTTAATATAATTATTAAATTACTATAGCTGGTAAAGAGGCCTTTTTTCTTTTACTGGAGCTGCAGTTTTATATCATTTTCTGGTTGCTTCAGTCGGATCACTGAGCACTTGGGTGAATTTGTTTCATGACTTATCCCATTCAGTCACTAACATGGTTGAAATGTGTCAGGGTGCTTTGTGCTTTACATATAAACTAGTTTGACTAGATTTGAAAAATAGCAACAGAAATGAAGGAATTAAATCTGTGTAAAAGCAGTCTGATATAGTGGCTAGAAAGTTGGTCTTGAAGTCAAGAATATCTAGGTTCACATCCCATGTCTCACACATACTGGCTCTGTGACTCTAGTCAAGTCTCTTAACCTTTCTCTGCACTGCACAGGACTTGCAAAGAAGGTGATGCAGGAAGTTATTGCCTCCCCCGGGGAATTCCCAATAATAGTGAAATCACAGGTCCATTCCTTATTCCTCTACCTACACCTACTCTCTGATAAGATCTGTGATATCACACATGGATCATCTCCTAAGCTTACTCTTTAATTAGCAAGATCAAAGACTGGTTTCCTACTATTGACAACTTTTTTTCAAATCAACACATCTTTGCTCTGAACTTGTAACCCTCAATATCCTAGTTGTATCTAGAAGAGAACAGACACGCTTTTATTTATTTATTTTTTTACTTTGCTCTTTGAAACTGTCGAGTATGTGCATACATGCAGGTACACACATATATACCCAGGTAAACTCTACTGGGAAACATTAAAGGCATCAGAAATAAATAACGAAGGCAGAAATTACAACATTTAGCTATCTGTATGTGTAATGACCCTAGTAGCCTTCCTGACCAGCTAAAATAAATGCCAGGAAAGCTCAAAAATCCATGTCAGGGAAGTTGAGTTACTCTGTCATAGTAAGATTAACAGTAATAGAGTCCAAAGCCCCTTTTCCCGCAGATTGAAGTTTGAATATCAATTAGCTGGCAATTTCCCAGGATTCTTCCCTCCCACCCCCTCAACCCCACTAGCATGAATCAGCACCAGTCCTTAGGTACAAACTCCTCTTTGCTTCTGCTAACGCCCGGTCCTGCTAAACCCAGATGAGAGCCTTGTTTAAAAACAAAACAAAACAAAAACCTTTGGACTTTACTGGTTTGGCAGAGAATGCCCCATTCATTCTGGCACCACCGTGAGTCTCTTTACTCCATCTAAGACACCAGCAGACTACCCCATGTTCATTTTCCCTGACCATTGCCTTTATTTTGTGAATTGCTCCCTCAATAAAGCTGACTACCTTTATTGCCTTATGTGCCCCCTGCATTCCTTGTATTTAACTTTGACATTCCAAACCTTCCTAATTCTGCTTTAAGACAATATTCAATTACCAAGTAACTCTATCTTATTCTGTTGTTTCACTTCACTTGCTGTCTTACAAATAATATCCTTAGAGTTGGGGGAATCAGTCAAGTGCTGGATGATAGATCACATTCTAAGGTCTTAGTTTATAGATTTGTGGATTCAATTTGGCAAAATTGGTTGGTGCCGACTCTCAGTCTTCTTAGAATCTGTGTTTCCATCTTGCAGCTCTCTGTGTGAATTAGTAGCATACTCTTGCTATAGTCTCTCACTTTCCCCACCTCCATTTCCCATAAGATGCTATCTCTCTTGGGATTCCTGCCTGTAAAGAACTTACTTTACTTACCAATGACCTGAGGAAGTGCTGTCTTCTTGCCTCTTGGCTCCTTATATGAGCAAAACCATTCCATATATGATCTCCAAAGATTTCAACCCTTGGGAATAAGGCTTTCAGAATCTGGCACTTGTCTCCCTTGCCTGTCCTAGAAACAGATGTTCACTCATAATTTTCTTATCCTGGTTGTTAGGGTGAACAAGTCACTTCTACCTTCTAGGTATTAGTTTCTCCCTCTGTAAAATGAGGAGACTGGACTACATGATCCCTTTTACCTCTAGTTTGGCAAGTAGTAGCGTAATAAATAGAGAGCTAGACCTAGAGAGCTAAAGACCTGAATTCAAATCCTGCCTCAGATACCTACTGACTGTCTGATCCTAGGCAAGTCATTAAACTCTCTGTCCCTTGGATTCTTCATCTGTAAAAAGGGGATAACAATAGCACCAACCTCCCAGGATTGTTGTAGCTCAAATGAGATAATAGTTGTAGAGGGTTTTGCAAACTTTAAAGCCCTATATTAATGATAATTTTTATTAGATTTATGGTCCTGTGATCCTAAAGTCACTAGTCAAATTACTAATCACTGTCATGACCTTGTTTGTTGCAGTTTCCTTCTCTAACAGTTGCTATAGATTGCTATTGGGGACTGCTATTTCTTAGAATCTATAGGAGCTGCAGTCCATGAAGCCAGGTCTGTGGTTGTCTCTCCCAAATTTAGTGTACCATGATGCTCCCAGAATGTTACCTCTTCCCAGGCCAATTTTCTTTTTTCTTTTCTGAATCTGTACCCTTTGGTGGATCTCTTGGCTCTTAACTTGCTCACAAACTTTAAATAAGACATATTTAGATTAGACACTTATCTCTGGCCAGTGACATGCTCCAGGCAGCTCTATACTTTCAAATTGAATTGTGCAACCTGTCCTCCTCAGATGAATGGTTTTTCAGAGCCCAGGCTAACAGCTACATTTCTTATATTTAAAGTAAACAACATTTTCCAAATCCATGTGCAAATATATGGCCCTACAGCATTTTAGAAACTTTTGTTATGGATTGGCTTTCTTCTTTGGGACTTTTTATGCTAATATACATCTGACTTGAAAGTATAAGGGAGTCAAAATCCCCTGAAATCTACTTTATGTTGGATTGGATATTTATCTTACTTCCAGAGTAGTCTCTATTTTTTTGTTCTTAAATATTACCTGTATTTTACCTGTATAACAATTGAATACATTTTTTCAGTTTTTGCTTTTTCTAGATTCTTAACCCTTGATATGAAGACAAATAAAGAAGCAGCATATCTTGGTGCTGTGATAGAAAGTTAGTTAGATATTCTTGTACAAAATATTAAGCAAGATTATAGGGGACAGAGCCATGAATTTCATATTCCTGACTTTTAAAAGACAATTTACCTAGGCAAAATGTGTTTAAAGAAGAGGCATTTATCTCTCAAGAAAAATTTTTTAATTAAAAAAATCTTAGCAAACACTCAAAAACCAACATTAAAATAGGCAAAAATTAAAATGATCATACCTTAACTTTTAAATAACAAATTATTGACATTTTGATTTTTTAAAAAGTATACATTTTCTTTAATGGAATAATGACAAAACTATCCTGTTTGTTTCCATGTGCTGATCTGATCCCTTCTTCTGTGTCCCTCTGGAAAATTACATGAAAAGCACAAACATGTAAGCTGTCAAGAACCTGAATCTTTTCAGAATTTTAAGAGGGAAAAGCAAAATTTTAGGCTGAGTAACTGCCTTGTCCACTCCGGACCTAGGGAATTGGATTACCTTTAACATTTTGGAATATAGATGCTGCAGACTAACTTTCTCTAGAGTCTGTTTTAAGTGCTTTAGTTAATTATTCTAAAGGAAATCAGCCCACATATCTCTAAGCTGTTCTCATGTTGAGAAAGGGTACCAGACTGATGGCTCAAGAGGCTGAAATAGCCTAATTTTCAAAATAACATGCCCCGTTTCAGCAGCAGCTGGGCAACCTTCCTCATCCTGCATTGCCAATATGTCTTGGCTCTTCGGGAGAAAAGCTAGCCAAGGAATAGTAGTGAGTCAGTGTCCAGATCTGATCCCTGCTCTTCATCTCCACTGAGAAAGCCCCACAAATTGCCAAGTGCCATGATGGGTTTTGTGGCATGGACATCTGCTCCCTAGGCATTGGCTTGAGGTTAACAGATTTTCTTACTGTGGCCACCATTAGGCAGTTATGATGTCTTTTATTCATTTCTAACCCAAACTACATGGGACCCTGAGAATCTTGCTATCAAACCCTATGACTCACTTTTCCCTGATAAATCTCTGCAGAGTTATAGAATGATAAAAATGGGTTACTTCTTTGTTTTCAAATATTTTGGTAAGCTAAGGTAAAAGTAGATCTTAAAATCTTAAAGTGTGTGTGATAGGCTATTTGGGTGCTACACAGTGCTATCATTATAAATAATTTATTTAGCAAAGACGCTAGTAATTGAAGAAATCCTAGAAATGTAACCTGGTATGTATCTTTGTTCTCTAGCTTCTAGTCCCATACTGGATCCTGGTTGACTCCTTAAGGGACATGAGGTAGAGTAGGGATTGCTCTTCTCTGCATGGTGGGAGCCTGATTTCCCTCAAGCCTCAAGATTGTAAATTGAACTACCCTTGTCCTCATAACTTATAGCTACTTTATAGGATATTACAGTTAAAAAAAAGTATGGTAGAGGCTACCCAGTTCAACCCTTTCCATAGAGTACTTCCAGCCTAAGGTTGCTACTGTCAGATCTAGCTATAGGCAAAATTCTGAGCTAATTGTTTATTTTGGAAGTTCTTCCCACCAGCATTCCCTCTTGTTTCCACTGCAATGTTGCTCTCCCATTCCCTTCTTATAGCCTCAAATACCTAGGGACTTCATACTCTCGTGATTGTCCGGTGTTCACATCAAAACTTGTTCAATGTTAAATTATTTTAGGGTTTCAGTATCTCTGAGGCACTGGGTAGCATAATGGGTATAGCACTAGGCTTGTGATGGGGAAGATCTGAGTTCAAATCTGGCCTCAGACATTTACTATATGTGTAACACCAGTCAAGTCACTCATCCTCTGTCTGCCTCAGTTTTCTTAACTGTAAAATGAGGATGATAAAAGTATCTACCTCCCAGGATTGTTGTGAGGATTAAATGAGATAATATTTGTAAAGCATTGAGCATGTAGTAGATGCTTCATAAATACTTGTTTTCTTCTTCTCTATGAGAGATAATCTAGTAAACTAGTTGCTGCTAAAGTATTGGTGACTGACAATGCCTAATAGGTTTGGTGATCTACAATGCCTTAATTTCCTTTTCAGAGGAAATATTGCATTTTAATAAAGACCTTTAATACCCTATTCCCTAAGAGAGACCACTGTGGGAATTTAATGAATTATTGTAGGGCAGTGGAAGAGACAATTATGGGTGATTCTCCAAATCAGACCACCAGCTTTGCCTAGAAGCCTTGCTATTAACTGTGTGCCGTAGCCAGTGACCCATCTGTATCCCAGGGTACTTGGAAATATATCTGTTTTATGATGATTAATGCAACATACTCCTTTTAAATTGTAGTTTCCTAAAATCATGACAATGAAATTTAAATGGTATCATACCTCAAGCAAGTCATTATTCTGCCTCTTCATTGCTTCGGGCCACCAAATTTTCACTAGTTTTACACTAATGTCATTTTGTTCCTGTTTTGATATAAATTGGATTATTAAAAATTCAGAACACTGTCTGGCACTGTTTATTCGCCCTAAACAAATGTCAAAAGGAATTGTAAATGACGGAAAAACTTCAAGCTTTCTAGACACATCAAGGTTTTGAAGTAAAAGATTCAGTTCTTAATTTTTCCAGATTTAAATCCTGGCCTAGCCAGGGACCTCTTAAAGGCTGATAAATGGAGTATTACAGTTGCTTGAAGGGTGATGAATTTGATGCCTGCTTTGATATGTCTCCAGTTAGAGTTTAATGTTTCTCTCACATGAATTTTTCCTAGCAGAAGAATGTATCCCACCTCTTACTCAGAGCTCCACCTCCAGTCCCTATTCATATAGCTTCTGAAATGGTGATATCTCAGAGTAAGAATTTCTATTGCTAATAGATTAGTTCCCCCACCCACCCACTCCTACTAAGCCAGGCATTTTGTTTAAACTAGTTTAAGTTTGTGTTAGAAAGAGCAGCATGCATTGCATGAGAATTGAATGTATCATTACTTGCTTTGATTTAATCTGTTCCCCAGATCTAGTAGTTTACATTCTCTTATGCAGGAAATAGAATGAACACATATTAATAAATAGAAAATTTTTGCAAAGCAATTCCACTGTTGAATGAGGGTACTAATCAATGAAGAAAATTTATTAAATACTTGTCATGTGCCAAAGCACTGCCCTTATTAATAGGAATGTAAAGAAAAAAGAAAAAGCAGTTCCTGGACTCACGTTCTAATGGAGGGAGAAGAAACTAACATATTCTCAAATAGGTATATACAAGAAGATACACTCAGAGTGCATAGAAAGTAAGCTTAGAGAGGAAGGCATAGACAACTTGGGAGAGTCAGAAATAAGCTTTTTGTACAGATGGTACACCAGCTGAGCTTTGGAGGAACCAAGGATTTTAGGAGTTATACCATAGAGATGTCTACTTGATGCAGTACATTCTTGGGACTATTTTTTTATAGTCCCAAGAGAACTATGTTTAATAAGCTTACATTTCCTCCTTTGAGTTCAGGATGGCAATATTTGGGTTCTCATATAAGCTTTGTTACACAGTACTTGTGGGACTTTAGACAAATTATCTAAATCCTCTCATTTATAGATGAGGTAATGAATGTCCAAAGAAGTATGGTGATGATCTTGAAGGTCAGGTTCACCCCTTTTCTACGTGGTCATGGAAGAAATAGGTGGGTATGAAGGAATAAGGGAGCCCCCATACTCCTATCCCTGTCCTATCCTTCATTCAAGCTGGAATATATCCCTTGCAATACTTTAAGATACAGGGTTGCTAACTTCATCTTTAATTTGTATGATTTTTTTTTTGCACACTCCTGATGGCTAAGAAGAAAATCCTTTCCTTCTAGCTTCCTCCCTTCTTCACCCCTTCTTCACTCTAGAGTAGTAGCCTGCCTAGGAGTCTGGAAAATATCCCAGATGATACTTGTTGCAACACTTTGGTCATACAATGGCCAGAAGGAATGTTTATATCATATAGGAACGTGAAAAGATCATTTGACCTTCCTTGGCTGTCATTTCTACTATTATGGCCAAAAGTCTTTGAAGCTTTTCTTTTTGGGGACTGTGACCTTAGGGGTATAGGGAAGTGTTGATAGCAAAACAATTTGAGGTAAATTTTCTTGAGCACCCAAAAGGTACTTTATTCCAAGCATGAAAATTGTTCAGGGTATGGTCTACATGCAGGTAAAGAAAGCTGATAAAAGTTCAGCTACATTCAGAGTAAACAAAGTCTTACTTAAAAATTGTTTGTTTTTTTTTTTAGATATTGTTTTTCAAGCCTAATTGCTCCCAGATAAGGTCTTTCTTAAACTCATAAAATCTGAAATCTGTCTCCCTGGTCATCCCATTTCTACATAGTCATTGAGTAAAGGGTTATCTTCCCTAGTTCTATACTCAGATTTATGTTGGACTATATTCCTGGAATTCTCTCGGGTGCAGGTTTATCATCTGTCTTCAACTTCTATAGAAGTTTCCACTATTGTCTTCTCAGTTTTCTAGTTATTAATCCTAATCTTGACATATTCTTGAGGGGAAAAAAAAGCATTGTTCTGTGTTTCTTAGACCCTATGTGGTTACCTTATAAGCTTGTCTTGAGATTGGAAAGAAGAGGTTGGGGACACCAAACAGAAATATCAGGCTTCCTCCCTCCGCCTGCCAAAGTTACCTCTTTTAATTCTAATGGCATTGATTTTGTTTATGTAAAACTCTTTATATTTTTACATGAAATTCTATATTTATGTTCTATCATACTAATCTATTATTTCAGAAATCCCTCCCCCCCATACACAACTTTGCAAGGCAGCTTCTTTCATTCTCCTCTAATTTTATTATGATGTGACCTTTTCTATTTAGGTCACATTGATTTGGAATGTTTTGTGGAATATGGTATAAGATATTGATCTAAACTGAATTTCTGCCAGACAGTTTACCAATTTTGCTGACAGTTTTTGTTGAATAGGGAATCCTCATACTGTTGGTGTTCTTGTGTTTACTGAAGACACAACAACTCAAGTTTCATTGACTCTGGGTTGTACTTGTCTGGTCTGTTACACTGACCATCTGACTCTTCATTAATACTAGGCCCCTGCTGTGTTTGTCCACTGACTTTTCTTCCAGTTCTTTACTACTAAAAATATTTTCTCACAAACATTTTTCATATATATGGGACCTTTCTCACTTTCATCTCCTTGAAAACTAGTACATGCTCAGAAGTAGTATTACTTAAGCAAAGGTTGGGTATGTTTTAGGGACAATATAATTACTATTTTTGAGAATAATTGGATCAATTCACAACTTCACCTGTAGTGTTTGAATGGACCTAACTTCCCTCAAGCCCTCCAACACTTAGGCGTATTTATCTTTTGACATCTTTCCCAATCTAGTACAGCAATCTTTTTACTTTCTCTTAAATTCCTATAGGATTTAAAGTCAGCACCACACAAGCTGGCATTTAATTGCCTTAATTTTTTTTAACGTGGGCTAATTTTTGTCTTATAAAGCAGGTTATATGCTCTTGAGTACAGGTACCTTGCTATTGACTACTTTTGTATTTCCCACAGCTTCTAGGACAGAGTTGGATAAACAATACTCAGTAGGTACTTTCTTTCAGTGACTTACTAGATTGAAGAATACGTATTCACTGGACAGCGTTTTATCACCTGTAGTTTCAAAGATGACTCATGTCTTTCAATCTTCACCCTTTGTCTTCAGCACCATAGAATAATGAACTACTCTAGCTCATAGTGAGGCCCTGAGAAGGGAACAGACAACATAGAGATAAAAAAAAATATTAAGATCCTATTTGAATGTGGTATTATGTTAGGGATGGTTTAGAGAGAATTATGTAGCACAGGTCCTGTCTGTGCGGAACTTACTAAAAAAGGAAAAAGAGAACTTTCAGAGAGACAATGAATAAAAATATATATCATTTGAAAAAGATGTTCATAGTCATGTACAAATAAAAGTTTCGGGTATCCAGAGTAGATGGAGATTCTATGGGATTCAAACTTTTTCTGGGGACGTCAATAGAAAGGAAGAGGAAAGTGGATAATACAAATTAATATGGGCTAAAAATAACTTACAGTTGATTTTGAAATGTGTCATACAATGCTTTTATAGCACATCCGTGTGTCCCTAATTATTTTGAATATTGAGCTAAGGAAGATATAGTTTTCTGTGGTAGAAATGGGATTTGGAAAAGAGTCAGGACAAGCTTGAAAAGACTTGCAGTTTTTCTCAAGGATATTGGTCATCAGATTTGCAATTGATACAAAACCAAAAGAGTGAAAATACTGAGTGTGAGAAGCAAGCTTCAAAACTAGCTTTATTTATGTAGTATTTTTTAACTAAAATCAAACACATGAAAATTAACAAGGATATATGGAAAGCCTTGCATTTACATTTAAAAATTCAGTATATTGATAATGGGATAGGGGAGTACTCATTTGGTAGCAGTTCATGTAAGAAGTTTGGGGGTCAACACTGAAGGGATTGTAGAAAGGCACACAAATGCGTTGTTGGTGGAGATATGCATTAGTAATCCTTTTTGGAAAGCAATTTTATATTATGTAAATGAAGTGGCTAAAATGTCCATACCCTTTGACCCAGAGATAACACCATTAGGTATACTCCCCAAGGAGTTCATTCACAAAGAGAAAGGCTTCTTATACACCAAAATATTTACAGCAGCAGTTTTTGTGGTAGCAAGGAATTGGGGGAAAAATAGATGTGAATAAATTGAGGATCAGCTAAACAAATGGTGGTACATGAATGTAGTAGATTATTATTTCATAAAATGATGACTATAATGAGTACAGAGACACATGGAAAGACTTACATGAACTGATACAAAATAAACACAATGACTATAACAATGTAAATGGAAAAATGAATGTTGCAAAATTGCGCAGAATAAGCATGCAAAAAATCAGCTCCAAGGAAGTGATGAGAAGATACTATTCTCCCCTTTAATGCTTTTTGGGAGATAGAGGTTGATTTGTTTGGAATGCTACATCAAATGTCAGATAGTTTTTTCCCCAAGTATCAATCAGTTTTACTGAACATTTGTTTCTCTGCCTTCTTTTTTCTTTATTTTTAAAAACTTCTTTGTTTATAAAGGATGGCTCTCTGGAAGGGGAGAGGATAAGGGTCCAGGGAAATCTAGGCAGTACAAAAACAAAATGAATAAAAAAAAATCTTAATATAAAGATCTGTGGAATTTCAACTGATCCAGAAGCTTAATCTGAGCCAAGAATACATTTGACAGCTAAGGATGCTAACATAATCTTAGGCCAAAATAATAGTGTTATGTCTGGAACAAGGGGAATAAGAGGGTGACTCGATGGTCAAACTATATCTAGAAAATTTTGCTCAATTTTAATGCTATTTTTAGAGACTCTGACAAACCAGAACAGGGTATTGGATCTGGCAACCACATAATAAGAATAATAGTTGAAGGAAATAATTGAATTGTGATGACAAGAATTAGAGCTGCAATGGATTCTAAAAACCATCAAATCCCTATGTTTTCCAAAGACCCTTAGTTTTTCAAAGTGTAAATTGAAACCCAGAGTGGTTCCATCACTTAGCCAACTTCACTAAGTTCTTAGAAGAGCCAGAGTTTAAACCCAGATCCCCAGATTTTGAAGCCACCATACCATAGCTGCTTCTAAAAGATAAGACTAAGAGGAGTCATATAATAATTTTCAAATATTTGAAGGGTTTCATTAGGAATAGTGAATAGAGTTCTGTATTATGCTGGATAAGGCAACTAGAATCAAAGCTAGACGATGTAGGGAAGTGGATTTTGATTAAATATAGGGAAGAACTTTCTGAGAATTGGGACCTAACAACAGAATTACTGGCCTTTGACATGAGCTCTTTGTCTCCGGAAGCATCTAAAGAAAAAGTTGTTGGCCTTCTTTAGGTAGCTAGGTGGCATAGAGTTATAACACTGAGTTTGAATTCAGGAATAATAAATACTTATTAACTATATGACCCTGGGAAATTTATTTAACATTTTTTACTCTTGGTTTCCTTATATATAAATTTGGGATAATATTAGCACCCACCTTACATGATTGTTGTGAAGGTCAAGTAACACAATATATGAAGCACTTTGCAGAGCTTAAAATACTGAATGCTAGCTATCATAATTTCTGTGCTGTGGAAGGGAGTCCAGGAATGTGGGGGGGAAGTGCCAGATACATGCACAAGCAAAATAAATTACAGATTGGGGCCAAGAAATAAAAATAAAACTTCTTAAATTTCAAGTTTTACATAATTAACTACAAAATGTAAAAACATATTCAAGCTACCAGGGACTATATCAAGTTACCATGCACAATAAAATTCAGTGGATTTTTCAAAAGTGTAGAAGAGGATTATAGCTTTTTGGGAGTGTCAGGGTAACAAGCTACCCAAGAGCAAGGCAATTTTCAAATTTGTAAAAGGTCCAAGATAGGGCAGCTGGGCGGCACAGTGGATAGAGTAGCGACCCTGAAGTCAGGAGGACTTGAGTTCAAATCTGGCCTCAGACCAAATACTTGACACTTACTAGCTGTGTGACCCTGGGCAAGTCACTTAACCCCAATTGCCTTAAAAAAAATCAACTAGAGGGCAGCTAGGTGCCACAGTGGATAGAGTACCAGCCCTGGAGTCAGGAGGAGCCAAGTTCAAATCAGACCTCGGACACATAACATTGACTAGCTGTGTGACTCTGGGCAAGTCACTTAACCTCAAATGCTTCACCAAAAAAACCAAAAAACAAACAAACAAACAAAAAGGCCCAATATAAACTACAGGAGGCAACAAGAGGTAAGAAAAGTTTTCAGGATAAGTCCTATGTGGAAGGAAAGTGACAAAATTCATAGATTGTCAACTATTGATATCAATAATTGCCACTCTCACAAAGTACTTCAAATGTTATATCTTACAAACAATACATAAAAGGCAAAATGTAGTGTTTCCATTTGGTGAAGAAAGGAGTGTGCAATTGTTTTTGTTTGGTTGTACATGAAGAGTTTTTATGTAGGCTATTTGAAATCCGTAAAGTGTTCTCATTTATAGGTATTTTCCATGCAAATAGGCTCATTGCAAAAAATCTGTGTCTTAGATGACTTTTAACCACATTCTAGACCATGTCCTAATATATATGAATACAAAATTTCATGATTTATTTTCATCACACATTTATAACATTATTTTAAATTCTCATATTTTAATAGTAGGGTCTCTTCAACTTGACAGAGCTTCAGATTCCAGACAATTTTAATTTAGTCTTGAGTGAGAGTTGAATTGGGCCTCTAAGTTTCTCTTCAACTTTTAATATTCTTTGATCCTAAATTAGCCATACAGTCTTAAAGAAATTGGACAGTTTTACAAATCAAAATGGCCATAGGAAAATTGCTATATATTTTGACTTAGCAAGGACCCAATTGAAACCGCTCTAAACTCTCAGTTTGAATGGAAGAAAGATCTCTGAGTCCAGAATGTTCAGATTAGCCTGCTCATTGAGTGGCAGCTCAATGCAGCTGCTAGACGCTTAAACCTGCAGTGGTCTATACTTAACCTTAACCCTAGAGAACCCTCAAATGACCTCTTTGGTTGTAATGTAGAATGGGGCTCTGAGAAGTCTGAAAAAATTTGTTAGGTGACAGATTTTTTTTAACACTTTAATTTCTCCCAGTCATTTTACAGCTAATCATTACACTGTAGCCTGCTCTGAAAACTTTACATTTCTGCTTGTTGGGTTCTGTTTAAACTATTTTAAAATGTTGCAATCTAAGAAAATGGGTATGGTCTCTTTAAAATGAAAAGTAACTAATCTTGTTTGAGGTTGCTGCCAAAGAGACCAGTGTCATGTAAAAGTAAATTAATCTAACAGTATAAGCTCAAGTTTCAAAAGGCTAAATTTGAGAAGTTGGCAACCAGCTGTGAAACCCCCTTCTGATTAGAGCAACATAAGCAAAGTTGTATATACTGCTGATATACACATGCCCAATGTGCTTATTAACTTTGTTCTTTAGTTTTTCTACCAAACCAGGTGGAAGGGGAAGTTAGATGTCTGAAGAGAAGATAACTAAAATCATATGAAGAATTATTTCAGCTAAGCCAAAGAATAGCTGACAATGTAGTGAGAGAGAAAATCCAACCTGTAGCTAGTAAGGATATAACTCTATAATTTTAATTGAAATCATAGCCTAATCATATATAGACTTGGGCCATCAACAAATAAGTAAGGAGAAAAATAATGGAGGATGTGGAGCATAAATGGAAGCTTTTCCTAACCTGATTAGTAGAATTCTTACAGGGAATAACAGATGCTGGACAAACCTAGATGTTCAGGATGAGTACAGAAGGTGAATTTTATTTATGGCTGTAGAAAGAATCAGTATTTCATTTATAGTGGTTAACAATAATTAAAGATTACTGAAGGGTTTCATTAGGAATAGTGAGTAGAATTCTGTATTATGCAGATATAGCAACTAGAATCAAAGATAGAAGATAATAAGCCCAGGTAATATTGTTTCTTAAATTTTGATTCAGAGTGGCTATCTTAATAAGAGTGATCATGAGTACATTTTTTAGGCCTTAATGAGTTCCGTTTTGACAGGAAAAAATTATAACTTGGTAGAAAAATATATTATATTCTTTTTGACTTAGGAAAAAGTCAGAGTAGGAGGCTAGCCTTTATATCACTGGCCCCGTCAAAGGTAGCATTTTGCTTGAAACCCAGGGATAGTGTTTAGGAGAAAATAATGGTCTTTGAAACTTTAGATTTGTAGACCTAAACCTATAAAGAAATGGCAAAAAATAAACTTAACAAAAGACAACTGTTTAAGAGTAATATTTTCTAGAGTCTAAAGTTCAAAATCATTCTAAGAAGAATTTATTATTTTTAACATAATAGCAAATAAGGACAGATTGTTCTTTTATCTAGGGAAAAGCGATTGTATTATGTAAAAGCTTGAGAGAATTATGATCAAAAGCCATAAATCTATGCATAGATGTAAGATGGATGTGTCTCTATTATTGGATGTGTATATTCTTTTTGTGTGAATAAATATGTTTTAAAAGTCCTAGTTGCTCATGCTAGCAATCCTATGGCAAGTCTTTTTGCAAATTTAAAAAAAAATCCTCACTTTATAATTGAAAGAGTACTAACTCTGAAAGTCATAATGTGTTCCAATCCCAATTTTGTCACTAATTCTCTGTGTAAGTTTAGGCAAGCCTCTAGTAAGTGATTTGGTCCTCATTTTACTCATATGGACTAAATTACCTTGAAGGTTCCTTCTAACTGTAAAGTATTAGAATGTTTATGTCTATTTTATGTTTGCATTTTCATATATATGGATTTAAAACAATTTAATCATGTTTGAATTTTCATAAACAAGTTTTATATATGCATGTATGTATATATACTCATACATATAGGTATATACATGTGTATATAAGCATGCATATATATGTATGTAGGCTATTTATATATATATACACATGTATACACCTGCATGTAAGAGCATATATACACACATATATATGTGTGTGTTGTAGTTATTTATTATGTTAATGTTAATAACAAAAAGACAAAGTGATTTTAGGGAGTTCTTGTTAAATGCAGTACTCTTAGTTCTCATTTTTTTTTTCCTTCTGAAGGATTTGAGGCCAACTATAAAGCAGTGTGAATGGATATATTGTGTGGCATTTTAACACAAGGAGGCAAGGATGGTGGTGGTGGTGGTAATAGTAGTAGTAATCAAACCAAGGATGTGTTATGACATTTCAATTTATGATAGCAGAACCTTCAAGGTCAGCAAGATAGTCATTACTAGAAGTTAAGGTCGGTATCCGATCATGTTATTTCCTGTCAGCATGAAAATGAGTGACTGTTACTTAAGACCAAAAAATTACTATCAAATTTTGTGCACAGTTAAACAAATTTGAGAATAAGGCACTTGATAATATAATGAAAATGTCTATGATTATGAAGGAAATATCATCCAGTTAGTCATGGGACTGATGAAAAGGTCAGAGATTTAGTTCATTCATATAAATGATTAACTATGAGAGATGTTGAGGAATTGGCTCAGTAAAGATACACACACACACACACACACACACACACACACACTTCTGTGTCTAATGGTAGCCATTTCTAAGGTGGGATGGAGGGGGGGGGGAGAGAGAGAAAAAAAAGATCTCCAGTAATGGAGAACTTACTACTTTCCTATGTAGCCCATCCCACGTCATGACAGCCTAATCATAAGTAGTCTTTTCTTGCATTGAACCAGAATCTGTCTCTCTGCAACTTCTCATTTGTTCTACTTTTGCCTTATGGGGCCAAATAGGAGAAGTTTCACCCCTCATTCACATACCAGCCTTCATGTAAAACATTACTCCCATCCCACCCCCATTCTTCTCTGGTCTAACTATTTCTGGTCTAACTGAAACAGAATCTTTCTAAGTCTCCTGGCAAAAAGACCACTGTGAATCTGGGGCAATCCCAGGGTGATCTGTCATGTTATGCTTTAGTCCTGGCTTGAAACACAAGTAAACAAAACTACATATTAGAGCACGGAACTCAAATGCATGGTGTATAGCTCTGAAATGCCTATACCTAGGACTTAGCAGTAAAAAAAAAAATAGTTTCTTGGCTGACTTGCCCAGAAGTATTTTCTGCATAGCAACTGCAGGACATACAAAGGAATATCATTAACATTAAAAAATGACCTGGGTTCTGCCCATTTCATTTCTGGAGCTGTGTAGTAATCTGTTCACATCCCTATAGAAAATATTGCCAGGTCTTTTCTCTCAAAAAGTTTCACAGTGAAGATAAAAAAGAAAGGGGCAAGCTGGAAAGGGGTTCCAGTGTTTTGTGAATTATTTTAAAACACAATTCATTCATTTAAAAATATTCTGATTGAAGTCTTCTGGTTTTATGCTATCTGTTTCTCCTGTGTACTTTACCCCCTCCCAGAGAGCTCTCAGATAACAGGCTTTTGTTTTTGTTTTGTTTTGTTTTGTTTTTCACAAAAGAAGAAAAAGAGAAAAAAATTCAAGAAAACAAAAAAAAAACAAATAAAAAACCTTGAAAAATATATGCAATGTTCCACACTTGTGGACCTTCTACCTCTCTAAATAGTAGGGATAGATGTCTTCTCGTGTCTTTTTTGGGGGGCTATGCTTGTTCTTTGTGATTTTGCAAATCTCACTTTTGAAATTTTCTTTATGGCTACTCTTTCCATTTCCATTATTGTAGTCATTGTGTATATTGTTTTCTTGAGTCTACTTAATTCTCTCTGCATAAGTTCATTTAAGTCTTTCTATGCTTCTTATTCATCATATACAAATTTATTCATTTTTAAGGAAAATCATATTTTTCCATCTTAATCCAACTAAACACTTCTATTAAAGTTGTTACAGCAGTTTTCTTCACATGTATACCAGAAAGTTGTCATTAAGCAATGTACTGGTGTGGGTGCACTAGAAGAAGCATGACAGTATTCCTGTGTTCAATTGTGATACGACATGGTGTACAGGTGGCCCAGTCTGTCTCTATTGTTATTAGGGACTTCCTCTGGTGAATATAGTTATGATCTTGTAGAATGCTGAAGACATTAAAAGTTATACAAACCACATTTCAAGTGTCTTTTCCCCTCTAATAGAATTTATATCCAATTGAGCAAGCATTTACCTATGGAGAATACTGTCCTAGGTCTTGGGGATACTAAGACAAAATAAGAAGCAATCCCTGCTCTCAAGGAGCATGCATTCTCCTGGGGGTGAAGGAAAAATATACAAATACAGAATATAAACAGACCAGCACATATATTGAATATTCAAAGAGAAAGTACTAACAACTAGAGGAATAGAAAATGCTTCACAATGGAAGTAGCACATGAAAAGAGCCTAGAAAAAAACAAACAAACAAACTTGGGAGCCTTACATTGTTTGACGCATGGTAGATGCTGACCTAATGCTTGGTGATTGATTTGATTAAGAGATAGAGGTGAGAAATAAGTGTATTCTAGACACAGAGCATACGAGGTTAAATACTGAGTTTGAAGAGTAGTAAGTGGGCCAATTTAGCTGTAACATAAAATTTGTGAAGAAGAAGCATATGAAAAAATTCTCCAAAGGTAGACTGGAGTCAGACTATAAAGTAGAGACTGTATTTTGTATGTCCCAGAGGCAAGACAGAATCACTGGAGTTTTCTGAGCAGGAGAGTGATATGGTCAGGTTTATGCTTTAGGAAGATCACATACTAAGCAAAGAAGTCTATGTATGGGGGAAAAAAGGAACGGTGGATAGATTTATAGCTGCAAAATCTATACGACAAGATCACGTAATATAATATGACATATTTTAAAAAATTGATTCTTTAAGTTAATAATGTAGGCATGGGGAAATGTACATTGGGAAGTCATATCAGAGACCATTCATATCTAGCTGAATCAGTCATCTTATTTTACTTTATTATTCTAAATAAATTTTGGCTATTTTGAAAAAAAATCTTATACAACTTCAAGGCTGATTTCCTATCTTTATGGATATTCAAAAAAACAGTTCCCAGTTTCTGCAGGATTCTCCAAAAAAGATCCTCATAAGAATTTGAACTAGCATATTATTATTGGAATAAGTGCATTAGCCTTCATTGAAGGAAAAATAATCATTTGGATGTATAAATTCTTGGTATATTTGTTGGAGGGTGGTGTGAAAAGAATTTTGTTGTAGTATAGCATGCATAGTCACTGATTTCAGAGCTGAAAGGCCCCTTAGAGATAATTTAGTCCAATTTCTTTTAAAAAGGAAGTCACTGAAAAGTATGAGACATACATTGGTATTTCCATTTCATAGATAGATAAACTGGGGAACAGAAAAGCCAATGATTTATCCAACGTCACATATTTTACAAGAGTTGGGATTTCAACTCTGAAATCCTGGGCTTACATTTTATCCTTTAGACTAGACTTTCCTAATTACTGTAGATTCTGGAGTACCACTATATCTCCTCCACCCCAATACTGTCAGGTTGTACTCTGGGGGAATAGTTATCTTATATTCAAAGTAATCTGTGTATACTCACTGATAAAACTATAGCTTTTGAGGTCCCATCGATGGATTTACCTTCATTTTCCAGCTAGCTAGTTGACACTATTAGCTTAAAACAAAAGTATTTACTAAAATGTTAATAGCATGAACAGTAAATAAACATTCCTTCCATAAACCTAGAGCACTCTCTCTCAGATTCATACTTTTTTTTCAAGGTGCAAATCTTAATACCTTAAATTTTCTCTTACTAGAGGAATCATTGATAAGGGGATTGCCTCTATTTATTTATTGCAAGGCAACATAATTTACTAAGAATAAATACCATGGGTAATATCATAACTCACTTTGGTGTCAGCAGAAAACACCATATGCTGCCTTGAACAATAGGAATAATGAATGATGATGTGATTCTCTTAATTTACAGTGACAGATTAAAATTCCTGTTATAATCATAGATAAAGAACAGAAAGGGATTCTGAATGGAATGGCATAGGAAAGCAGTTATTAAGTGCATAGCATTTACCAAAAGCAGCTAGGTAGTGCCATGGGTAGAGCACTGGGCCTGGAGTCAAGAAGACTCATCTTACTGAGTTGAAATCTGCCCTTAAAAATTACTAGCTATGTAACTCTAGGTAACTCACTTAACCTTGTTTGCCTCAGTTTCTTCATCTGTCAAATGAGCTGGAGAAGGAAATGGAAAATCATTCCAGTATCTTAACCAAGATAACTCCAAATTGGGTCTTGAAGAGTTGGACACAACTAAAAATGACTGAACAATAAACAACAACACAAATGCTTACTCATCTTCCTGAGTTCAAATCTGGCTCCAGACACTTAGTAGTTGTTTGACTCTGGGAAAGTCACTTAACCCTGTTTGCCTCAATTTCCTTATCTGTAAAATGAGCTGGAGAAGGAAATGGCAAACCACTCCAGTATTTTTGCCTAGAAAACCCCAAATGGGGTCATGAAGAGTCAGACACAACTGAAAATGATTAAAACAACAAAAATATTTGCCAAGCACTCTGTTAAGTACTGGGGATATAAACAGAAAATTGAGAACTTTTTTTTTTCCCCTCAAGGAGTGTAAGGGAGGACATTCATATAGAAATGTTTGGTTTCAGGCAAGATGGAAAGGTCAATTGGTCCTTAGGTTTTATCATTAGGGTTGAGGCAAAGCAATAAGGGCATATGGCAAAGTTTGGTGAACCTTGGGGATAAGAATGGGTAGATGGTCCTTGACCAATAACTGTTGGAAAAGAGGAACTCACCTGAAGGTAAGAGGCCATCTAGAATTACACCCACATTTCACAGATGAGGCCAATGAAGGTTAAGTGACTTGACTAGGTCATGTTCATAACAATAATCAAAAGCAGATTTTGAATCCTGGATCACTGCTTTCCACTGCACCAAACACCTTCCTTTTTTAATACCTTCTCCATTATATGACTTAGGTATGACATAAATATATCCAGAAACCAAAATATGACCATAGGGTATTCCTTGCTTTTAGATTAAATGTGTCCTGGAAATAACATCCTTTGACTTGTGAAAGGCAAAGTCCTGTCTCCATGGATGGTACCTCTTAATGGAACCATTGTGCTGTGACCTTCCTGTACTAGGCTAACATAACAAACTATTGCATGAGTGAGTAAAGGTAGAGAAATGAAGAAGGGAGGTATTCTATGACAGTCCTTTGGCATCAGGGAATCTCTCCTGGGAGGATGTACGTTTTCCCTATTCACTCTTGCTTTCTACAATTGAGTTCACTCCCCCAATGTAGGTGTGGCTATCAATAGGTTAATTCCTTGTCCAGGTTCTCAGTTTATGTCTAAGGAAAAACCTGTGGGTTAGGCAGAGATGTTGGGGAAAACAACCCTTTAATGAGTCTGGGTGTTGAAAATAATATGCAAAACAATGGGAATTGGTTCAATGGAAAGCTTTATTACAAACAATGGGGAAGAGGAAAAAGGGGACCCAGCATACAACTTGGGCATACACACTAACATGGACTTAAACACATAAGGGCAGCATTATGTTGGGGGGCACAGAGATACAGGTCCATTCAGTAAGAAGGAGTGTTTCAGCAGGAAGGTGTGCTCCAAAGTGCTCTTCTGCGAGTGGGGTTCTTATTTTTTGATTTTGAATGGCCTACCTGGAGCTGGGTGATTTGGATGTCAGAGGTCATGGAAAAACATTATTTTGGGGGTTTCTCAGGGAGAAAAAAAAACAAGGTGAGAGAGAAAGTACTATATGTGGGGGACACAGTATCCCTTTAAAGGGAGACTGTCATGGTGGTCACAAGACTACCATGCCTAATCTTCTAACAGAAAGTTTTTATAAGGTAGTCTCCTATAAATAATGCAGCAAAAATGCAGAGATATAAAGTGAAAACTGCCTTACTATAAGCTTTTTTATTTTAAGATGGGACTTAGATCTCAAGCTAGATGGCTGTCTAATCTAAACTGCTCATTTTACAGATGGGACAACTGAGGCCCATAGAGGTTAAGTGATTTGCCCAAAATCACACAGATAACATTTACGCACTTGCAATTGGCTGCAGGGTAGCAGAGATCTCCTAATACCAGGGAAAAAACCAGAAAGACAATCAATATTGTGTGATGCTCCATGGACATTTTATTTCATTGATTTTCCCTTACCTCCAAGAGAAATTAGGTAGAGCCAAATTCTATAGTTTCTATCCTGCTGACTTCTTTAACTAAGTAACAATATCTTACATTTCCATAATAATGTACGGTTCACAAGTATTTGCACATATATTGTCTTATTTAATTTAAACCTTACAATGACTCTGTAAGGTAGAGAGGGGAAAGACATAGGGATTATAGCTTTTAGAATTGAAAATTACCTTAGAGACAATTGGCTCCCAATTCTCTTCTCCCCTTGTAAAGATGAGGAAATTGAGTTAAAGCCTTGCCCAGGGTCATATAAGAAGCAGACCTAGGGCTCAAATACAGGTTTTCTGACTCTAAATCCAGTGGTCGTTCCACACTATACCACCCTGCCCCCATTTTGTGGATTGAGAAACCAAGCCCAGCTTTGTAAATTCATTTTTGTTTTTTTGAGAATGCCTGGAGTTGGGATGAAGGGAGTAGTAAGAGGTTGACCATCTAAACATTTCCCAGCTCCCTTGGAATTAAAAGATAAGCTAGAATTCGACTACAGATTCTAAAAGAGAAGAGTGAGTGTTCTTAAAACTCAAGTATCACTTACTTCTTCCAACTATATTTCAATTTTATTGGGCACAGTTCCACTTATCTAGGCTCTTCCTCCATTCTGTCCCTTCACCCTGTCCTCCTCCCCAGTCACTCCTTTTCTTTTCCTATAACCTCCTTTCCTTTTCTCTTTCTTTCCAAATCCTTTTATATCTCCCTCTCTCCCTTCTCCCATCAAAACTCTTTAAAAATAAATATTATTGACACTTAAAAAAACCCTCCTTTGTGGTAATACCCCTGCCTCTAGTTAATAATAATTATAATAATAATAATTAATAACCAGAATTTGCATAGTGCTTTAAGGTTTGCACTATGTCATAAATATTACCTCATTTTATCCTCACAACTATGGGAAGTATTGTCCCCATCTTATAGGTGAGTAAACTGAGGCAGGCAGAGGTTAAGTGACTTGCCCACATAGCTATTAAGTATTTGAGGCAGGATTTAAACTCGAGTTTTCCTGGCTTATTTAGGTCCAACACCTCAATTACTGTGCCATATAGCTGTCTCTTGTAACTAAGAAAAACAACATGTGATATGGGAATGATCAATGATGCCTAGTCCTAGGAGCCTCTATAATATATTCTACCTCCTGGTAACCCACATGAGGTTTATAATAAAGGGCTCCTACCTCCAACTCAGAGTCTATGCAGGTGTTCTGTGATTTTCACTGTGCAATAGAAAAAGACCTTTTAATTGGGTTTAATGCAGAGTATGCATACAAAAAGGGCATGAAAAGGTCAAATGTCATGATTGTTCCTGTTAGAGTTCGAGGGATTACAAGTTAACTTACTATAAGCCTCCTGAAATAGAGGTAAAGGAAGACCTGCTAGAGTGCTGGTCAAGGAGTCAGTTCAGAAAATTGTCAGATTTACTCTATTGTATCCTGAAAACTATGAAATCTAATAAAGGGGATTTCTGGTTGAGAATCTCTCTTGTGAATCCCTGCAAATGCAAATGGTTCAATATTTATCCCAAACATACCTCTACAAAGTGTGACTTCAGACAATCTCCCAACTCATATGCCCATTAGCAGATGGGGTTCTCAAGCTTAGCTGACTAAAACTTTCATTTCAAATGTAGGGGTATCCTGAATGGTAGTGGAGTTTTTCTAATGCTATTTGTTAGCTATTAGCTTGAGTCCCCATTCCAGTGAAGTTCTCTGCAATAACATCTGCCATTAATTAGTACTCCAGTATCATTTCAGTAGTTAATATTGATTACATTTTACAAAAGGATAGTTACTAAAAAAAGACATAGCAAGATATAAAATACCTCCTCAAATTGCAGCACAGACTTGTTTTCTACCACCTTACTCCTTAAAGTGAGTGACTAAGTTCATTTTGAGGTGTAGTATGGGTACCAGATGAGTAGTTGCTTGATTCTGCAGGTGTCTTGTCTATCTAGTTAGTTTACTGCCTGGTTATATCTTTGTTTTCAATTTTTATTTAAAGTTTTGTTTTCTAAATTCTATCCTTCCCTCTATCCCTCTCCTCCCTGCTCCCTGAGATGGTAAGCAATCAGATATAGGTTATACGTGTGCAATTATGTAAAACATTTCCATATTAGTCATTTCTTACAAGAAGATTCTAATAAAAGGAAAAAAATGAAAGAAAGTGAAAAATAGCATGCTTCATTCTGTATTAAGACAATATCAATTCTTTCTCTGGAGGCAGATAAGATAGTATGTTTCATCATAAGTCCTTTGGGATTATCTTAGGTTATTGTGTTGCTGAGAATAGCCAAGTTATTCACAGTTCTTTGTTGAACAATATTGCTGTTACTGTATACAACATCCTTCTGGTTCTGTCCAATTCACTTTGCATTAGTTCATCTAAGTCTTTCTAAGTTTTTCTGAAATCATCCTGCTTGTCGTTTCTTATAACACAATATTATTCCACTGCAATCATATATCACAGCTTGTTTAGCCATTCCCCAATTGATGGACATCCCTTTGATTTTCAATTCTTAGCCACCACAAAAAGAGTTGCTATAAATATTCTTGTACAAATAGGTCCTTTTCCCCTTTTTTTAGGGGGGTGGATATCTTTGGGATATAGACCTAGCAGTGTTATTGCTGGATCAAAGGGTATGCACAGTGTTACAGTCCTTTGGTCATAATTCCAATTTGCTCTGGATTGGTTGGATTGGTTCACTACTCCACCAATAGTGCATTACTATCCCAGATTTCCCATACCCCCTCCAATGTTGAACATTTTCCTTTTTTATCATATTAGTCACTCTGATGGGTGTGAGGTGGTATCCCAGAGTTGTTGTGATTTCCACTCTCTGATCTATAGTGATTTAGAACATTTTTTCATATGACTATAGATAGCCTTGATTTCTCTGTCTGAAAACTGCCTGTTCATATCCTTTCACAATTTATCAATTGGAGAATGACTTGTACTTTTATAAATTTGATAAAGTTCTTTATATATTTGAGAAATGAAGTCATTATCAGAGATACTTGTTGCAATTTTTTTCCTTATAATTTAGGTTGTATTGGTTTTGTGTGAAAACTTTTTAAATTTTATATGATCAAAATTATTTATTTTACATTTTGTAATGGTTATATATATATTTTTGCTTCTAAACTCTTCCTTTATCAATAAATTTAACAAATAAACTATTCCATGCTTTCTTAATTTGCTTACGATATCCCCCTTTATATATAAATCCCATTTTGACTTTATCTTGGTATACAGTGTGACATGTTGGTCTATATCTAATTTCTGCCATACTGTTCTCCAGTTTTCTCAGGAGTTTTTGTTAAATAATGAGTTTTTATTCCAAAATCCTGAATCACTGGGTTTATCATATAGTGGATTACTATGGTAATTTACTAGAATATAATTTGTACCTAATCTATTCCACTGATCCACCATTCTATTTCTTAGCCAGTACCAGATTGTTTTGATAATTGCCACTTTATAATACAGGTTGAGATCTGGTATAGCTAGGTCATCTTTTGCATTTTTCCCCTTGATTCCCTTGCTATCCTTGAGCTTTTGTTCTTCTAGATGAATTTTGTTATTTTTTTTTCTAGCTCCGTATGCCTGGATGTATCTTCCAGATTGTTCTTGGGGGTTGCATTCTCACATGGTTCAGCTGTGGAAAAACTTTTGTATGGTCTCTAGTTCCTGGACCTTTGATAGCTTTTCCAACATTTTGAAACTCATAAGATTGGAGCCTAGTCTGCCCCACCTTCAGTACTCATCCACCTAACAGTAGAAAGAACAAAGGAGGCACAGGGACAGAAGTGGCATGTATTTATAGTCTACATAGCACCTTGGGCAGAGGGAAGGGAAGGATCTCATCTCTCCATTTCCACCAGGATATAGAATGAGATTTGGCTCTTTGAATTGTATTCAATTCAGTTCCAACTAGGCAAACAAATAAGAGTTTCCTTCACCAGGAAGTAGGTAGACAGGAAAATAGGAAACAGGGAAAAAAAATACTTGCACATAATCTGTATGGTAGGCAGTCCCTGCATTGCCAATCACCTGATATTTCCAGACAGAAAATCACTAGCTCCGTTCCTATACCCACATGGGTCAAAGGCAGGTAAAGCCTATTGTATTTGCTCCCAGATCTGACCCTTGACTGCCCAGTCCCCTGTTATAAATACTGTAGATACAACCATTATATTACATAGGTTCAGGAAGATTAAGGCATATGAGTTGAGCCTTGAAGCAAGAGAAGGGTTTTTAACAAGTAGAGGTGAAGAGAGGAATATGTCTTACATGGGAAAGATCAGTAGCAGAAGTATATGGAAGTAGGAGTTGTCAGGTCAAGATCAGAGAACAACTAGTAATCTGATTTGATTGGAGCAGAACTTGCCAATAAGTCTGGAAAAGTAGGTGTTAGGCAGATTGTCGAGCTTTAAATGTAAGTTTAAGGAATTTATACTCTATGTTATAGGCCATAAGGCATGAAAGGCTTTTGACTGACATAATTAGACTTGTTCATTAGGAAGTTTATCCTGACAGCATTGTGAAGGCAGTACTAGGTAAGTATAGAGGGCCAACAATTCAGGCTATCCTGAGGGATTAATTCTCATTTGTCATTAGTAATAAAAATGAAGCAATGATACTGGAGGAAAGGGAGTGGGGATTTTGGATCATTTAGACTTTCACAATAATCCATCAATAAGTAGACTGGGGAAGGCACAAGGGAACATAAGAAACCTGTGTGAGCATATGCATGCACTTGAGTCTGGATGTTAGTGGTGGTAAAAGGAACACTAGCTGCTGTGAAATTGTTTCCAGGTTTGTGTATAGCATGTGAACATGCTATGCTATCTAGAATGGAAACTGAAGTATACATGATATAGGAAGAAACTGCTGGTATTGGATTCCATTTAAACATTTTGGAGAACTAGTGAAATATGAAGAGAAAAACTATAAAAGTGGATTAGTCTACCAAAAAAGTAATACCCATTATAACTGTTTGCATGAAATCCTTATTATTAAATACAATTATGTAAGATATGCATAAATAATTTTGTTGTAACTTTTATTTGATCATAACTCTGCTCATGTATCCATCTTCATAGCTTGTTCCTCATATAGCATGTGTCTGTCTGCTAGAAAGGATCGAAGCCTGAAGCCTCTACTTTGAGTTCTGAAATGCAATTTAGAGCTTGGCCTAGAGGAAGAAAACAAATTCAACCCAAGGCTCACTGTCAAATAATGGCATTATGCTAAGCAATCTTTTTGAGTTATGAATTCAGTAATTCAAAATCTTGATTTGAATACATTGGTACCTTTGGATCATTTGCCGTTTTTCACTTCAGGGTGAATGATTTACAAAGAAAACCAGGTTATAAGAAAGGCATTCATCAGATAGCCATCTCTACGTCAAGATAAATCATATGGGTTTGATAAGAGATTCACCCTGATTATGGAGCTGAATAAACATGAGTGATACTTGGACAGCCCTAGAAACCAACTTTCCAAAGAACATTTTCTTTAAACTCTCTAGTTGCAGAATGACTACATGATTTGAAATGTAAATAGGCTATTAGGGAGATGTTTACTTATGCTATTGTAGCATGTCACAGATCCAATTTGTAGAGCTTTTGCCATGACTCTACTTTTACCAGTGCAATAGCAGAACACCAAGACATATTGGTTTAATTTGATATTTAAAGACACTGACCCTTATAGCCAATAGCAGAAGCACATAATCTAGTGCAATAAATAGAGGCTGCCAGAAAAATAGTTGCCCCCTTAAGTGGAATTTTAAAGGCAATTAGTAAAGAGATTAATTACTTTTAAGCTATCACTTAACTTAGAAAGAGAAACACAAATGCAAACCATCCAATGTTTCTATGTATTTGTATTAGGACTAAGATCTGAAAAATGCCAGAAAAAATCATTTTAGTATTAAATAGAGGAACACAGCAGCCTTGTATTTCATCCTGAATCTAGATTTATACTCTTCATTGTCCCTCAGAAATACTCAGTGATACCACAGTTCCTCTGGTAAGTAGACAGCATAATCAAATAATAATCTAGAATTTAAAATCTCCAATGCTCTATATATCATGACAAATTTTAAAAGCAATGAGAAGATAGGCAATTAAAATCATAGAATCATAGAGCTAGAGTTGTAAAAGACCTCAGAAATCAACTTTTCCAATCCCCTTATTTTATAGTTGTGGAAATTAAGGCTCCCAGATGTTTAGGGACTTTTCTAAACTCACACATGTAAAGGATTAGAGGCAGGATTTGAACCCAGATCCTTTCTGTCTTCTGCTGTACCAGACTGCCTCCTATTTCATCAATAGGCATAACTCACTTCATTTCTGTAACTTGTAATTTGCTTCTGCCAACAGAACTGCTCCTCTGGTTTCTTTGACCCATGTGGAATGTCCCAGTAACAATGATGAACATATCTAGATTAAGGATGAGGTCAAAGTTGGCCCTTTGATTTCATTGGCATGAGGAATGTCAAGATTAAAAGACTCCCTCTAGCAATGTGGTTTGGCAAATTTTCTGCAATTTATATTCTTAGAAAATTTACTTAGAGGACAGAGGGGCTAACTACCTTTCCCTGTGTCTCAAAACCAGTACATGTTTCTTTTAGGTCTTTGATCCTAGAAAAAGAATGCAAACATTTAGAACTGAAAAAGAGTATCTAGAGAGTTCAATTCAATATGAGTACGAGAAAGAGAGTCAAAGAGACAGTTGAGAGAGATAAGGAGAACATTGGCAATAGAAGTACTTATGATTGATCTTTGGTATATTATGCTACCCCCTACCCTTTCCTACTCCTCTGTCTACTTTTCTTTCCCTTATCATTTTCCCATTACTTTCCACTCTTATATTGCCCCCAAGAGCACAGGGATATTTGATTCAATATAATCAATCCACACTAAAATGGTAGTGACTAAATGCATTTTTTCTGACAACAGGCATATTGTGGTTTTTACAAGAGGGCACTTGGGAATAATACTTAAGCAAAAGGAATTTGTTGCTAATGATGGAATATAAGGCAATTGCTTGATACTTGGAGGGTAGGGGTCTTTCAAAGTATATGAGGTAGATGACCACCTATTCTGCCTACTTCAAATACTTCAAATATTTCAAATAGCATCAGGTATATTGTGCCCAGTTCTAGGTTATGTATTATAGGAAAGATTTTGGGAAGCTGTTGTGTGTGTGTGTCCAAAGGAAGATGTCAACTTCAAACTTACAATCATGTCATACAAGGATTGGATGAGAGACTTAGAAATGTTTTTCTGCAGGAGGGTGTGATGCCTGTTCTTAAATAGCATTATCCATGTCTCTTCCCTCCTCCTCATCCTCCTAGCCAGTCAGTTCCTGAATTTGGCTATTTCTACTTTTATAATAGCTCTAGTATTCTGCCCTTTCTGCTCATACAACTATTACCTTAATTGAGGACCCCTCTCACCCAGATTATTGCAAGAACTTTCTAATTGGTCTCTGTGCCTCATCTCTCACCATTCCAGTCCATTCTATACACTCACCCTTACTCAATAAACTCCAGGGTCTTCCTATTGCCTCCAGAATAAAATATAAACTCCTTGGTTTAGCTCTGAAATCCCTAAGTCCCAATATATCTTTCTAGCTTTATTGTATAATACTCCCCTTCCCCTTCTCCCATCTTGTACCGTGTTATTCTAGACAAGTTGCACTTCTCTTTATTTTTCATACAGGACACTGAATTTCTTGTCTCTGTGCATTTACCCTGGATATTTCCCCTGCTCAGAAGATATTCCATCCTCATCTCAGCCTCATAGAATTCCTATTTTCCTTTAATTTACAGTTAAGGCACCATCTTCAGCATGAAGCATTCCCTCATTCCCTCTCCTCCCACAAAATTATTGATGCTCCTCTTCCCAAAGTACCTGTATTTATTTATGGTTTCTTTTTCTTTTATAATATATCACTAAATCTTTTTTTTTTACATTGCTTAAGTTTCTCCCAGCATTTCATCTCCTCCTCTTCCCAGAGAATCATCCCTTATAATTTTTTAATTAAAAAAGAAAAAGAGGAAGAAAATTAATAATAAAAACCAATCAATACATTGAAAAAGTCTTAAAATGCAAACAGTACTTCACAGCTGTGCTCCTCTACTTCTTCAAAGGGAGGGGAGAGGTATCTTCTTTGAGTCCATAATTGATCTTTGTAATTCCACAAAATTTAATTTTTTTTGTTTTGTCATTGTCCTTTCTTGGCTTAGCTATTATCAGAGTACCTGGCACACAGTAAGCATTTAATAAATATTTACTGACTGGTTATTGATTGGCTTTACTTACTTCACTCTGCATCAGTTCATTTAAATTTTTCCATGCTTCTTCGTATTTATCATATTCATAATGTTTTATATTACAGTACTATTCCATTATATTCAAGTATCAGAATTTGTTTAGTCAATCTCCAGTCAATAGACATCTACTTCATTTCCAGTTCTTTACTGCCATGAAACATAGTGCCACATATTTTGGTGTATATGGAGAATTTCTTCTTATTGGTGATCTTCTTGGTTACGCCTAATAGTGGAATCTCTGAGTCAGAGGGTAATCACTTTGTATTTAATTACTTAGTATTTATTTATATTTATTCACTATGGATTTGTATTTGATATGTGCCCTTCCTTTTTCAGAAGAACATAAATTCATAGTAAATCGTTGTTCAGTTGTGTCTGACTCTTTGTGACCATATTTGGCATTTTCTTGGCAAAGATACTGGAGTGGTTTGTCATTTCCTTCTCCAGCTCATTATACAGATGAGGAAACTGGGGCAAACAGGGTTAAGTGACTTGCCCAAGGTCACATAGCTAGTAACTGTCTAATAATAAATTTGAACTCATTCCTGAACTCCAGGCTCAGCACTCTATCCACTGTGCCACCAAGTTGTCCTCATTTTAAGTAGGGATAGTTTAATTCTTTGTACTTGTATCCACAGTGCCTAGCACAGTGCCTGGTACAAAATAGGCACTTAATAAATGCTTGTCAATTGATTGGAATATTTGGAAGGTGGATTAGAATTACCTGGTTGGCCTCAGAGGACTGAACTGTGACAAACAGGTTGAAGTTATAGGGAGACACATTCCAGTTAAATATAAATATGATATTACATCTTTTTCATGGAGATATTTGATAGTCTGTAAAGGGCAGAAAAAGGATATTTTGTGTAAAGTACAAAGAAAAGCAGTTTGAAAAAAGCATTAATAATTCTAAAAAGTAACCTGAAGGAAAAAGTAGCTCCTTAGATAAATGTGGTCAAGGAGAGACAGAGAATTCTAAGAGGGCCAGAGAGAAAGCATTCCAAAATATTGACTGTTTATAGACATGGCTACAAAGCATTAGGGGCAGCTAGGTGGTGCAGTGGATAGGGTGCCAGGCCTGGAGTCAGGAAGATGCATCTTCTTGAGTTCAAATCTGAGGTCAGATATTCACTAGCTATGTAACTCTGGACAAGTCACTTAACCCTGTTTGCCTCAGTTTCCTCATGTGTGAAATGAGTTGGAGAAGGAAATAGAAAACTACTCTAGTATCTTTGCCAAGAAAACCCCAAATGGAATCATGAAGAGTTGGACAGAGCTGAAAAATGACTGAACAACAACACAGAGCATTCTTTCCCAGTAGTTTATTTGACTAAGTTAACTCTTTTTACAACTTTGAAGTTTATTACTGGGAAACTTTTTAATCAAAGAATTGTTTTATTACTATGCGGCTCTTGTACGATAATGATTGTGTTATGCCTGACATAAATGTGGATTTGTGGATTTTCAACCTAAGTTAGAGATGTGTAAGGAGACCACAGACATCCAGGCCTGCAGTCCAGTCATATGTTTTTCTACATATGTGGGTTGCCCTACTCAATTGCCAATAAGTATGTTCATATTCTCCCTAATAGGGACATTGTGTGCATTGGTAGGAAAACTCAAGTTTGTAAGTGGACTTACTATCTTGATTATTTCTTCTTTTGCCTTCTATTTAGTAATTGTTAGATTAAGATTATTCTTTTTAGGTAGTTAGGTAGCTGAGTAGATATAGCGTTGAATTTGGAGATCTGAGTTCACATCTGACCTGAGACACTGGCTATGTGACCCTGGACAAGGCACTTAACCTCTGTCTATCTCAGTTTCCTCAACTATAAAGTAGGGACAATAATAGCACCTACCTCTCAGGATTGTTGTGAGTTTCAAATGAGATCTTTGTGAAGTGCTTAATATGGTGCCTAGTACATAATAGGCATTTAATAAATGCTTTCTTCCTTTCATTTTGCCTTCTAGTCTACTAAATGTTCCATGTTTAGGTGTCGATGGTGACTGGTCAGTGTAAATGGGAAGTACAGTTGACAATGGAGGATCTGGAGGGGCAAGTAGTAGGAATGTATTTCTCCCACACCTGGCTATTCCTAGTTGCTTGAGGGTTAGTTGTAGCAGTACGGTGGCTATGCTTTCTTATCTCTCAGAAATTCCCAAGACCTACCCAGAGTGGGTACAAGTTGTGGTGAGTAAGCCAGCCCAGGGAAGGGGGTGAGTTCCACATGTTTTGTTGCTACACGTACATATACATTCTATATTTGCTGCATTAGGAAAAGCTGTCTAACAATTAGAGCTGTTAAAAATGAAATGGATTTTTTCACTAGATAATGAGTATCTCATTGATGAAGGCTTTCAAGTAGAGGTTGTATTATTACTTGCAGGGGGTTATGTCTTAAGTAAGATTTCAGTATATTACTTCTAATATCTCTTCTAATTTTATGGTTGACTTTGAACAGGGTTTTAAAATTGTTTCTTTGATAATTAATCATTCTCCAAAATTTGTTGAATATAACATATTTAAAAATTTAACCCTCCACCTTAATAGGAATTATTATTCAATGAAAGAACTTATTTAATGCCTACTATGTGTAAGGAAGGGTAGTTAGGTGGTACAATGGATAAAGTGCTGGGCCTGGAGTCAAGAAGACTCATTTTCCTGAATTCAAATCCAGTCTCACCTTTTACTAGCTATGTGACCCTGGGCAAGTCACTTAACCCTGTTTGCCTCAGTTTTGTCATCTGTGAAATGAGCTGGAAAATGAAATGGCAGATTTCTCCAGTATCTTTGCAAGAAAACCCTAAATGGGGTCATGAAGAGTTGGACACTACTAAAATAGCTGAACAACAACAAATATATATAAAGAACTGGAATTTCAAAGAACAAAAAGCAAAGTCCTTGTCCTCAAGGAATTTATATTCAGTGGAGACCTTGTATTTTGTCAAGGACCTACAATTTCATGGTGTCTCTACTAGCCCATGCTGTTTTTTTCATGGGGAAAAAATAAAGAAAGGAAGCAGAGAAAGCCAAGATAATAATTGGATGAGTAAAAAAGAAGTACATATATGGCTTAATAAATATGTATTTATTAAGCATCTATATCCTAGGCACTGAAGTAACAATGATAAAAATGAAACAATCCTTGACCTCTAGGAAGTTACATTTTATTAGAGAAAATGTGCATATTTGATCAGACACAAAATGTATATGAAATAAGAAAATCTCTGGGGGGAGGTGGTAGCACATGGAGTGGGAAAGGATGGTCATGAAAGGCTTTATGCAGAACATGACACTTTGGATAAACTATGAAGGAAATGAGGAACTTCAAGAGTCAAAGGTGAAGTTCAAAAGTTCCAAAGTCAAAGTGGGGGCCATCTTGCCTATGTAGTAATCACAGAGAGAACACATGAAGAAAGTAAGGCGATCAAATTGCTTGTGTTATAGAACATGTGAAGGGAAATGATGTTAGAATAAAAAAAGAATGGAAAGGTAAATTGATACCAGGTTGTGAAGGGCTTTAAATAATTTTTTTAAAAAGTTTGTAGTTGACCCTATATTCATATGGAATAACTGGAGTTTGAGTACAGAAGAGTGACATATTCATGTCCTAAAGCCATGTTCTTTAGGAAGGTCATATGGGGAGCTATGTGGAGGATGGGATTGAGAAGGGAGAACGCTTAGGAATTTATTAAAGTAGTCCAGGTCAAAATAATGAGGATCTGAACTGGTGGTGGTTGAGTGTGTAAAAAAAGGAGACAGATATAAGGGATATTGTGGACATGGCAACTGATTGGATATTTGGGGTGAAAGAGAATGAGTAGTTGAGGATGACTCTGAGGCTGGGTATCTGGGAGACTGGAAGGATGGTGATATCCTCTACAGAAACAGGGAAGTTTGGAAGGGGTGTCAGTTTGAGAAGAAAAATAATATGCTCTGTTTTATTCATGTTAATTTTTGAAGTGCCTAATGGATGACTAGTTGGAAATATCCAACAGACTGTGAGGGGGGATGATAAATCAGACCAAGAAACTTCCCTTGCTTCTGTCTGAGTTGCCTTGCAGGAGAAACTGTTCATGTTTCCTTCCAACAGCAAATTAACATTTTACTTAAAAAAAAAGAGAGAGAGAAAACTCACAGGAATTTAAGCATAATTTTAAAAAATCTCCGTACAGTAAGTTTTTCACATTTATATTTCTCACTTTGACAATTCTGACATCTGGCCTTTCAGCATCACCTAAGAGAGAGGAGAGAATTAGTACTCTTGAAGTGACCTATGAGAAGTGCCAACTTTGAATTGTAGTAGCAGACTGAAGTAGGCTTCCCTTCAACTTAAGTGAAGCAGAGGAAGGTAGGGGAATAAAGCTATTCTTTATTCTTACAGATCAAAAATAGTGGCCACATTGCAAACATTTGAGAGAGACAAAGATAGAGACAAAGATCGGTATTTCCCAGGAATATTTATGTTTTAAAACAGGCCATCAGAGATGAGGCAAGATTATTAAGTCTTTCATAGTATTTTTATGGGAAAGGTGGAGAAACATATGATAGCACAGTGAAATGGATTCAAAATTGGTTGAGTGCCCTGAGTCAAACAGTAGTTATTAATGTTTTGATTTCAGCTTGGAAGGAGAATTCTAGTGAAGTGACCCAGGCATCAGGGATACTATTTTATATTTTTGTCAAAGATTTGGATAAAGACACATTTGAAATGCTTCTCAAATTTGAAAAGTGACATAAAGCTAGCTGGGAGAGATAGCTAACATACTGCATCCATGTTCAGAAAGGTCTTGACAGGCTAGAAAATCAGTCCAAACCTAATAATATAAACTTAATAGTTGGATTAACAAAATAATGTTTTATACTTGGGTTAAAAAATAAAATTACAAAGGGGGCAGTTAGATGGAGCAGTGGATAGAGCACCGGCCCTGGAATCATAACAGGCTCAGACACATAACACTTACTAGCTATGTGACCCTGGGCAAGTCACTTAACCCCATTGCCTAGAAAAAAAAAAAAATTACAAGTATAAGATGGAGCAGGCACGACTAGATTATAGTTGAACTAAAAAAAAAAAAACTACAAGGATTTTAGTAAACCACAAGCTCAGTATCAGACGATAGTATGATTTATCTAAGAAAACTAAGGCAAACTTTGACTATGTTGAGAGAGGCAGAGTGTGCTGGCCTAGGTAGGCAAAACATTATGATACTCTGTCATGGTCAGACCATCTCTGGAATACTTTGTTCTATCCTGTGCTCCACATTTTAAGCAGGGCAGAAAAACATCTATAAAATATCCAGAGGAGGTCATCAGAATGCTGTTTGCCCCGCAGGACATGCCGTATGAGTTCCGATTGAAGGGCTTTCCCATAGAAGAAGGGTTATATTTGTTCCGTTCAGACCTAGAGGACAGAACTAAGATATAGAAGTGGAAGGTTATTTTTTCCCCTAACAATTGGCCTTAGCCCAGAATGGAATGGGATGCCCTGGGAGGTAGCAGCTGCCTTGTCATTGAAGGCTTTCAAGCAAAGGCCAGATGACAATATGTTGAGAATGATGTAGCAGGATTCTTGTTCTGTGACGAGTTGGACTTGATGACCCCTGAGAGCCCTTCAGACTCTGAGATTTTGTGATTCTGTTAAAAGAGGAATCAGATGCAAATGTGAGACTTTTATTTTTGGGAGAAGTATTTTGAGGAATGAGAATTATGTGTACGATGTGTAGAGCTTTCTTTGGTTTGTGCCTCTACTATTGCATTGGGGATGGAAGCAACCCTGCGATTACATTAAAAGGTAAGATTTCAAGTCCTGGTTCTTATCACTATACCTGTGACTTTCATCCCATCCTGTTGGAATATGGGTTTAGATCTACAAGGGATCTTAGAGGCCATCTAACCTACCTCCTGATTTGATAGGTAAGGAAATTGAGGTCCGGGGAAGGGAAGTTATTCGTCCAAGGTCAGATTGGCAGTAGGCAAGTGGGATTTAACACGTGTCCTCTGAGTTCATTCATATTCAGTACCCTTTCTGACTTAGTCTCTGTGATTCTCAATTTTCTCATCTGTAAAATGACAATGGTAAGCTAGGGTGGTGCAGTGGATAAAGTGTTGGGCCTGGAGTCGGAAGACCTCTTCAGAAGTTCAAATCTGGCCTCATACACTAGCTGTGTGATCCTAGGCAAGTCATTTAACTCTCTTTGCTTCAGTTTCCTCTTTTGTAAAATGAGCTGGAGCAGGAAATGGCAAACTGCTCCAGTATCTTTGCCAAGAAAACCCCAAATAGGTCATGAAGAGTCAGACACAACCGAAACGACTAAACAACATACGTACTATAGACCTCTTATAGCACTTAATAGATGCTCGTTGGATTGGCTTGGCTTATGTTGAGGATCAAATGAACTAATGTATGGGAAAGATATTATTAATCTTTGTATGAAGATATTGTCGTTGTCTATAAGCATAGCGCCTGCCACTTTTCATGTTTAATACTTCAGTGAACTACACAAATTTAATCCTTTGTGGAAAACCACTGAATACATTTCATATTGTATGAGTATTTAGGCACACTGTACACCCCATATTTTTGTGGCCCTGTCGAGCACATGGCAGATTCATTCATTTAAACCAGTTTTAGTGTCATTGCCTGCTGAACTCACCATGTTGCATGCCATGTCAATTGTGAACATAGGTTGGAGGGTTGTTCGTTTCAGACACAGGAAGGAGACTTTGGGTCATAGTCTACATGGCATCTGAGTTGGATGACTGTACAATGAAGCGATTCTTAATGTTTTTTTATAGACTAAATGGAAAGTTACTTCCCTAAGGTTGCTCAGGCCTCCAGAATCACTGCCAAGTTTGGCAAGGACTAAAACTAATCTAATTGGTCACAACTCATCTGTACAGCTGTGCCACTTGGCAGGGACTAGGAAATGCCACTTTTGATATGTGCCATGATTAAGGCAGTCTCTGGTAATTGGATGGATTGAGTACTATGTCTAATTTCCCTGTGCTACCTACACCTTGCCTGAGGCAAGGTCATGTGCGGTATTGTTTGCTGACATAGAGGTAATAGAAATGGAGAATGGAGTCTCAGATTTAGAAAGGGCTAGTAATCAAGTCTGGCTATATAACATACTGTGTGAGAAGAAAGAAGTCTTGAAATAAATGTGAAAAAGTAAGTGGGAGCCAGTCTATGGAAAATTTACGAAGCTAAGGAGTCAAGATTTTATGTTATAGTCAGCAGGTAAACACTGAAACTTTCTGGACAAGGGAGTAACACAGTCAGATGTGTGCCTTGGAAAAAATAGTTTGCTGTCTATGTGGAAAACGGAGTAGGGGAAGAAAGACTGGAATTAAGGATATCAATTAGGAGAATTTCATGACAAGATGTGATGGGGGCTTGACCTAAGATAGTGACTCTATGAGTTGAGAGAAGTAGATGGATACAAAAGATGCTATGGGATTAGTAATAACAGGATTTGTCATATACGCCCCTAATCGTATGGAGTTAAGGAAAGGGAATAATTAATTATGACTACTACAGTTTTGAGTCTTGCTAAATAGAAGAATGGCTAGATAGAAGTAGAATGATATAAGCTTGTTTTTAGATAGTAGGCAAAGAGCCAGTAGATCAGATTGAAATGGAAAAAGAGTGGGGATAATAGAGGTGAGGTCATGGGAGTACAGAGTAGAGGTATTGACCTTGGCAAGGTGGTGAGTCATCTCTTTGTCAGATGTGGGAGAAAAGGAGAAAGGATGAGTGAAACTGTAGAGGGATTTTGAGATGTGGAGTCAAGAGATAGGGAGTTCATGACAGATGGCCTTTATTTTCTCAGTGGAGTAGATGGCTAGGACGTCTTCTGAGAGAAATTGGTGGTTGGGGGTTGAAGTTAATGGGGGCAGAGAACCAATCAAAGAAGATAAATATTTATTTATTTAATTTGATTTTGAAAAGAGGTAGTGGATTCGAGTGAATCTTGGAGTTAGGAATTCTAATAAGAAAGAGATTGACTAAAAATGGAGTTACATGCTAATACTAATGATAAATACCCAATAGGGTCAAATGACTTCACTCGATTACTTTGAATAATATAACTGGCTGAATCCTCTCATCAGAAGCTGGATTAAGCTATTACAAATACTCTGAGGGAAAATTTTGAATTCAGAGAACTCATTTACCCACTCTGTTAAAAGAACAAAGTACTAGAGGTGTAGGGGTCAATTAAATCCAACACATTTTTGTTGAGGATCTGCTAGGCACAAGGTATTGTACTGAGTATAACAAAGAATATGTAGAAGAACAAATCATAGTCTCTACACTTCTAGATGTTACTGTCTAGTAGGTGAGATAAGATGAGCTCACAAATAACTATAATATGGAACATAGTATGAAAGTGTATTATGAAAGGTGCAAACATCATGTAAGTTCAAAGGAGAGAGAGATCATTTCCCTGATAAAGGGGATCAAGGAATTCTTACAGATGAAGACAGAATTGGAGATGAATTTTGAAGGCTGGGTAGGAAATAGAGGCATGGATCTTAGAAGAAGGATATTCCAGGGGTGTGATGGGGTAAGAACAATATGAGAAAAAGTACATAGGTAGGAAACTGAAGTATTTGTAGGAAAAAGCAAGTATAGAAGTCCATTTTCATTGGAGACATAGTTATATGAAGATAGAATAGAATGGGAGATGCAGATAATGACAGATACATTTTGCCCCTGAGGGAAATGGCAGGCAAAAATGGCACCAAGTATAATAGGCAAGGAAATCAAAGGTGATATGGACTGTATGACAACTCAAAAATATCTTGGAAGTGAGGAAAACAATATTCATTATAGTACCCTGAGTGTTAGATTTCAGTCTTGACAAAAACCATGAAATCTACCATTTTCCCTCCATTTAATTGTTTGTCAAGTAGGCTGATATTGTCTCCCTTTGCCCCACTGCCAAACTATTTCCTTTGTCCTGGGTTCCAAGGGCTTTCTATTTAATCAGCCAGAGGCTGAGGCTGATTAAACAAGAATGTTCATTCAAATGCAAACCTTACTAAAATAGCTCTTTGTAAAATGCAATATAAATATTAATTATTAAATGCCGTAGGATATCATAGTCATAGGGGTGAATGAATAGGGAGATGGGAATCTCCTCTACAATATGTAGACTAGAGATTATCTAGCTTCTGCTTAAAGAGCTCTGCTGATGGGGAACCTACTTAAGTTTATGTACTGGAAGGCTGTGCAAATTTTCTCAGAGTTAGGGATCAAGATCATGTAATAAGCCCACCCACAAAACTGCATATATCCTGCTAAAAAGCTTTTTTTCCTCTAGTAATAGTGTGGATGGGTGGAAAGAGAAAAACAAAAGATGTTGACTCAAACATTGATTCATGACTTCATCAAAAACAGGTCATGCCAGCCTAACTTTATTTCCTTTTTGTTTGCTTGTTTGACAAGGCTACTGTATTGGCCGGATAGATCAGGGGAATGCTGTAGACATAGATTGCCTAGATTTTATAAAAGCATTTGGCATAATCTTTCATACTATTGTTGTGCATAAGACAGAAGGATTTATCTAGATGATAACATAGGAAGATTTGTGAATTGGTTGGATCATGTTTTGGATCAAAAGAGTAGTAGAAGAAGCTACTTGGCATAATAGAGTTGGATCTGGAATCAGGAAGACCAGAATTAAAATCCTGCCTAAGATACCTACTAGCTATATGACCCTGAGCAAATAATTTAACCCATCTCAGCTTTAGTTTCCTCACTTGTAAATGGGGATAAAAGTAACACATAACTCCCATGTGGTTCTCAGTAGCAAATGAGAAAACACACATAAAGCATTTTGCAAACCTTAAATGCTATATAAATATTGACTGATATTGGTTTGTTTAATATTAATCATTAATAGTTGATGACTTTGTAAGGAAATGACAAATGGATTTCCCTACAGATCTGATTCCAGATTTCTTTAACATTATTTATAAATTACTTGGATGAAGATGATATGCTTTATCAAATTTCATATGACACAAAGCTGGGAAGGATAGTTAAACTGTTGAATAACAGTCAGGATCTAAAAAGATGTGACAGTCTGGCTGAATCTAATAAGATGAAACTTGATAGGAATAAATGTCAAGTTTTACATGAGGGTTCAAAAATTAACTTTCACAAGTAAAAGATGGGGGAAGCATGGTTAGTGAGTAGTTTATCTTTTAGGGCAAAAACAGAATCAACAATATTATGGTTATTGTAATGCTACCAACTTTGTTTCAAACCTGATTGAATCTATTAAGCCATTTTCTTTATTAATCATTTACTTTATTCCCTCCTTCATCCTTCTCCTGTCCCACCATTTCCAAATCTTTTTTTTTTCATGTTGTGATTATGTTCTTGTTGGGTAAAACAGAATGAAAATAAGGTTTTGACCAAGTTACTTTGTTTTTCATGCTAACCATGACAGTAAACTGAATGAACCATTCTATAGTTGATTGTTGTTTTATGAGGTGTAAATGAGCAGTTGCTGCACAACTGATTGGATGAACCGTGTAGGTGTCTGTGTCACATGTAGTCAGACCATGGCTATTTTTGGTCTTATAGACTTGACCTAGATGATATCCCTTACACTGCTTCTTGCATATAAGCCATCACTAGTAATACCCTGGAACCTCCTCATGGCCACTGCATAGCTCTCCATTGCTTTTAGGATCATTTATCATCTAAAATTTTTTTAATATTATAATTTTCCATAATTTTCTTCCACATGGCATCATTAGGAGAATATTGGTTTAAAAATGGGGTTTTGTAGTCTCATGATGGAAAATGCTATCCATATCCTGAGAAAGAACTATGGAGTTTGAATGGAGATTGAAGCATACTATTTGTTCTTTTTTTTCTTCTGTTTTGTTTTTTTTTCCTTCTTTTTTGTGGTTCTTCCTATTGGTTCTAATTCTTCTTTACAATATGATTAATGTGAAAATAAGTTTAATAGTGATGGATATATAGAGCCTATATCAGATTGCATGCCGTCTTGGAGAGGGAAGGGTAGAAAATTTAAAACTCAAAAGCTTATGGAAGTGATTGTTGAAAACGAGTGCTAATAAATAAATAATAAACTGATCATTTTTTTTTTAAAAGAAAGTGAAATTTCCCAAATGCAGTCTATCCTACTTTTCCCCCTACTATTTAATTCTGGGATCTACTTATTATTTACATGCAGCCCAAGATATATGTATTAATGGACCACTTCAATGGGTTTACTAAACAACTACACATTATAAAATCTGAAAAATGGGCACTTTAATCAGTTTGGTTTTTCCTATGTATGTATGAATGAATAAAACATTTATTAAGCACTTACTACATACAAAGCACTGTGCTAAGGACTGGGATACAAGTAGAAAAGTAAGACAGCCCCTGATCTCAAGGGACTCGCATTCTAATGAGGGAGACAACATATATAGAAGATTTCATCTACAAGTCAGATGGAAAGGCCCCATGGTCCTTATAGTAGCAAAGCATATGGTAATGCCTCTTATTTAAAGTCATTTTCATTGATAAAATTATATCAGTTTCTGATGTTGAACCATTTATTTGAAAGTGCCAAGGACTTTGGTGATAACAATTTTATTTGCTGGGTCTTCAGTAGATGTGGCTATTGTATCTGCAGGAGCATTTACAAGGCTGTATCTCCACGGGTTTGCTTCCCAGGATGATGGTTCAAGGCACTGGGATGGAAGTATTGCCATCCCTTGGGTTCAGGGTCTCAAAATGTCTCCTTTGGGGTATGAGGTGAGATTGGGGTCAAAGTGATTGGGGTCACTACTTTGTTAGTGGCCTTATCTGCCCATTACATTCTGCCTCTTGTCTTTCCCCCAGGGTGCCTTGCTGCTTCAGCCAGATTGTTGAGTGCTCATTGATCTCACTGAAGAATCCTTTTAGGATTCTAGAGTTTGAGGCAGTGAATACATCATTCTCAAACTGAAGCATTTGTAATGTTGCATCATCTATGGGAATCTCTGTTGCATTAGGACTTAGTACAGGCCATCCTCCAAGACAATCTCTCTGCTTTATGCCTTTCTTGACATTTATGAACTAGAGGATTATTGAATTAAGTTATATCTGTGGTTATATTCATCAAAGAAACTTTTATGATCTTAATATATGCATAGGAGATTCTTTGTTGGAGGAGAGGCTACCTTTAAGGTTGAATTTGCTCTCTTGTGTTATATGCTTCAAAAAATTATCCACATACATAAAATCCCATTGGATTTTACAATATTTAAGTCAACTGATGTTTCTATTGAAGAAAGTCATTTGTGAAAACCTGTCTCTTCCTATTTTTAATAAATATTCCTCCGCTGCATATTAGTAGAACCTCTTTAAACAGATTTTGTGGAGATAGGAAAGTTGGACTATAGGGTTGTAGTTACTGAAGCATTCTCAACTGCTTGTTTATTATTGTGATAATACTATAATTTTTCTCTTCTTTGAGACGTTTTGAAAATTAATCTCTCATGGTTGTTAAAAATTGTGCTAATTTCAGTATGGATTTCTTCACTGTGTATTTGTTATGATCCAGTCACACTTTCCCAGAATATCATCCAGGAAATGTATGGTCAGAAAAGGAAGTAGGTTGCCACGAAGAGACTACTCCTTCTAAGGTTCTGAGTGGCCTCTTTATTGCCAAATTTATGGGCCTTTTGTTAATTCTCATTCTCTTTATTTCTTGGTAACTTAACCATCTTGTCTTGCCTTTCCTCTTAGATTTTCTTCCCTCCCTGGACTTTTGTAACACCATTACTGTTTTCTCTTGGTTTTATTCCTTCCTGTCTTGACTACTCCTCAATCTCCTTTGAATTATCATCCTTTAAGGGCCCTCTTCTCTTTTTTCTCTATACACATTTTTCTTTTGCTGATCTTCTTGTCCACTCTGAATATATTCCATCACATGGAAATGTGTCCAGTATGAAGATAGGATATTATGACGGATGAGGTATCTTGTGTAGTCTTCAAAAATACAAGTCAGAGTTGACCTTGACTGCACGTGTTCAGTCAGTAAACAATGTGCTTATGATATAGCAGATATTGTACTAAGCTTTGAGGATACAATGAAAGGCAAAAGGTAGGTCCTGCTCTCAGGAAACTCACAGTCTATTTGAGGAAACAACACACATATAAGACATATACAGCATAGGATTTTTTATGCCTTTAGGTGATCAGGAAACTCTATAAGGGAAAATGGGACTATTTAATTCCTGGGGACAACTTTGTCCCCTTTTAGGGAAAGCTAAAATTCCTGTTAAAGGGGAGAAAGAGGAAGGGCATGGTCCTAATCTGTCATGTTGCCATTGGTAATGGTGGGGAGCTATGTCAGAAAAATGCCGGGAAATATTAGTCCTTTTTCAGTCAACTTTGTCAAGCGAATGTGTTTTAATTTGCATTTCTTAGTTATTGATGGTTTAAAGTATTTTTTCATGTAGCTATTGATAACTTGAATTTATTCCACTTAAAAATGCCTATTCATATCATTTTACCATTTTTTTTTCAAATACAGTCTTATTAATTTGAAACAGTTCCCTACAAATCTTGGAGATTAAATCTGTACCAAAGAAATTTACTGCACAACATGCCTTCCTCATCACCTCCCCCTTTTATAATCTCCATCTTCCTTCAGGTTTAGCTCAAGTGGCTCCTTTCACATGAAAACTTCCCTGATCTCCCTTTTCCCCTCTCATCCCCACCCCAGCAAATGACTTTATATCTATTTGTCTGTATCCATATTTCCATCTGAGAGATATCTGCTCCACAAGAGCAGAAACTATTTCACTTTTTTTCTTTGTATCTCCAGTGCCTAGCACAGTGCCTTGCATACAGTAGGCATTTAACAAATTTTTGTGAAATAAATGAATGAATAAAAGGATAATAAATGGATGGCCAACATGTTTCACTACTACTCATGGAATGTAAAAAAAAAATAATACATAGGAAGGTTCTCTATCACTTTGCTAGATTATTGAGCTATTAAATATTTATGGGAGCATATGGACAAGAATTGCCAAGGATTTAAAAGCATGGATGGTTTGCCTTTTTCTTCATTAAAGGCAGTAACCATATCAGTGAGTTGGTGGATCAATTGTGTAAGTTTTGACCTGAATAAGAGGTAGAGTAGTTTTGTACAGATCAATATATTATAATATTGCACAGATCAACATGTTGCAATCTTTATTACAAAACAACCCCATCTATTAGATACAAAATGGTTTGATCAAATTAAATAAGACCAGCAGTGAAACTAAGTTTAAAAAATTTCCTTTTGGTCAACATGGTGTGAAATATTTAAATGTTCAACTTTTTATTTGGTTGTTTTGGTAAAATATAAAGATAGTCTTTGTAGAATTTTAAATGGGCAGGTCTCTCATTGGAACTTAGCTCTTGATGAACTGGTTCTTATAGATACTATTTTCCATGTTTCTTTTTGTCATCCAGTACATACAACGTGGTTATGTTTATCCAACTTTTTGATCATTCTTTAGTGGTTGAGGAAATAAATTCCTTGAGATCGTACTATTCACACACCTATGTTCTTCTTCTTGACATGTGCTGCTATAAAATTAAAAAGTAAGTACTATTGTTGTGCAGATGACAGAGATTTATTTGCCACTTTAAGCTGATCTAACTCAGGGAATTTAATTCTGTAACCATGTCTAGACAAAATGCAAATGGAAGTATTCTATATTTCCTTCCAACAGGGTCATTGTGAATTTGGGGAGCTGCTGGAAATTAGCTACTTAACTAATTTTCTTACATTACTCATTATTAAGACTGGAAAATCCTCCCATTTTCTAGAACAGGTAATGACTAAGATTTGCCTTTATAGAATTTGTTTATCTAAAGTTATTCTATTAAATAAGAACTATAAAGACTTCCATGCCATGATGAAATAGAATTAAGGGAATCAAATGAAAGCTGTCAAGTTATAATGTCAATTGGGGGAAAACGTTAACTTTATTAATATTTAAAAGGAATAGCAACTTGTAGATAATAGATTTGCAGTGTCATGTACAATCATTTGTTTTTCTATGCTACTATGTTATGGAAATGCTTGTTTTATTTATTAAGAATAAATTTATTCCGAATACAATAAATAAAAATTTAAAAATGTTATTGAGACTTCTGAACAGCTAATAGAAGGTGCCTTACAGAACCCAGGATCCAGGTCAGTGGTACATCTAAAAGTTTTATTGTAGGATATATTATTTTTGATAATCTTGATATATAAAGAATCAATGATTCCAACAGCATGAGGAAATTTCAGTGTGGGAACTTCTTCTAGCAGTGCCAATGTGACTTAAATAAATGATGATAAAAATGATAGCTGACCTTTTATATGGCTAGTTCAGGTTTTGAAAGCATTTTACATACATTATATTTCATTTCAATATCTTGAAAATTCTGTGAGGTAAGCTCTGCAGATGTTGTTATCCCCATTTGACACATAAGGCAGAAGTCAAGGCTCAAGTTAAATGATGTCCTTCTTGGTCATATAACAAATAAGTCCTAGATGTTGTCCTGGGCACCCATAAGTTAGATGACTTGCCAAGGTATATCAGAAGCAAGTAAATATCAGAAGCAAGATTTGAATCCAGCTCTTTTTTCCAAGTCCAAAGCTCTACCTACTATATTGCATTGCTTCTCTTATTTGATAGTAAGATCTGGGTATCCAGATATAGTTCCATTTTAGGCCTTGTTGTACTAGGACTCTCATTGAAATTTGAGGTAATAGTGGGGCTTCAGCTCCCACACAATGTTATAAGGAAATGTTCATGAGTCATACAGCTAGTTCATGGCCAAGCTACGGCTTGATTAGGGCTTCACATTCCAAATCCAGGACTCTTTTCTGTTTACCTTACTGCTGGGCTTGGTGCCTGTAAGTTATAATTAATTAGGAATATGCAAGTCCCTTAAGCTCACACTCTTCACTTGTGAAGTAGGAATAATATATGTCCTACTTACCTTGTTGAAAAATCATAAGTATCAAACAATAAAGGCAGAATATGACTGACTGCAGAGCAGGACGGAGACCTTAGAGAACATGGAATCCAACCCATTCATTTGACAGACAAAGAAACTGATGAGGGAAGAGAGTAGATAGGAAAGCACATTAGAAAGCTAAAAGTAATATGTAAATTGATTGCTTAAAGCTAGGACACTTTAAAGAAGCTGCTACCTACATTTTACTCCTTTAAGAAAAGCTTTGCAATTGATCGAAGAAGAGAAGGCTGAGGCTCTTCTATCTTCAAAGTTAACAATTTGGGTGCATTTGTGCATTGTCTCAATGTCATGCTTTTTTTTTGCAACAAACAGATGCTGCTACACAGCTAAATGTTGTTACCATCAGAGAGAACAAACCTTTATTGAGTCCATACTTTTTCATTCAATATGCAAGTGAGAGCAGTGAAACAAGGCATTGTGACTGATTTCCCAAGGGAAGCTGCTAGCTAGTAACAGAAGTTTGCATGGAAGAATTAGATAGAATGCTTCTAAATATTGTATTTACTCATATAATTCTTACCCAACTTTTTTTTTCCCTTGTAGATATCACATTAAAAAAAAATAAAATTACCTGAGTATATTTTTGGCCAAAAATCTAGGATATAATTCTTTAATTCTTTTTTTCCCCTTAAATACTTTTTTCTGAAGTCTTTTCTTTCCTTTACAATTTTTCTTAAGTCCTTTCTCTCCCTTACAAATTAACCATGAGTGTAGGTATAAAACTTGATACAAATAGTTAAACTCATGAGTAGACTAATATATCTTTCATTTGCTTTCTGTGAAAAGGTTTTAATTAAATACAGTTCATGTTTCTTTAGAGACTCTTATTAACCCAATCTAATAAAAACATTCATTAAATACCTTCTGTTTTCAAGGAATTATGCTAGGCACTGAAGATGCAAAGACAAAATGGAAGAAAAAAACTGTGCATGCCATTAAATGTATAGTCTACTTGGGAGATACAAAACATAAACATAAAAGTACACATGTGAAAATGTGAAGAGAAGAGAGAGGGCCTTAACAAGTAGGGGGATCAGGAAAGACTGAAAGGAAACTAGGGATTCTGGGTAGTTGGTCAGTCAAGAAGCCATTTAAGAAATGCCTATTATGTGTCAGGCACTGTGCTACTAGCTTGGAATACAAAGAAAGACAAATACATGGTCCCTACCTTCAAGTTAACATGTGGTTATTAAGTAAATCTCATGTGCCAGGCACTGTACTGATAGGGGTATATTTGTATTCTATGTATAATGAACAAACTTTTACCCTCAAGGAGTTTACATTCTATTTGGAGAGATAAAATGTACATATCTACACATTAAATATCAGATGATTTGACAGGAAGGCACTGATTTCTTGGGGAGATCAAGAAAAGTTTCCTGTAGAAGATAGCGCTTAAGATGAATTTTGAAGGAAGACAAGGATTGTAAGAGGCAGAGGTGAGGAAGGAGAAGGTTCCCACTGGCCTAGAACCAGTGAAAAAAGCATGGACTCAGGAGAATGAAGTGATGTGTGTGAAGAACAGTAAGAAGGCAAGTTTGACTGGGATCCAGAGTTCATTTAGAACATAAAAAGACTTGGGAGGTAGTTTGGGGATGAGGTGTGAAGTTTTCTAAGGACCAAATTGAGGAATTTATGTTTTATCATAGAGGTAAGAGAGAGCCGATGAAGTTTCTTGAGCAGGAGTATAATACAGTCACATTTGTGCTTAGGAAGATTATTTTGGAAGCTTTTGGAAGAATGGATTGAGAGTCCAACTAGGAGGCTTTTGTTGTAGCTAGGCAAAAATTATGAATATCTGAGGTAGTGTGGGTGCTGGGTAAGCGAAGAAAGGCTTCAGATGTTCTAGATTACTATTGGCTGAGACATGCCAGGAAAAAAAATTAATAGAAAAAAACAACTTTTGTTTTCATTTCAAAATTAGATGCAGGCTTAAGCACATTGGCAAGAATATACAGGCATGTGTACAATATGTGGAATGATTACAGCTGGTTAATACTAGAGTAGTGAGAATAAACTACCAGTTTCTCAGACTTTTACTTTCCAAATTCATGGTCCCAGTGGAATTTTCTTCTAATATAGTCTGTGTCCCTTGCTATATGTGAAATCTGTACTGTCTTCCTCCAAGCATTGAACTGCAAAGTACATCACAATTGGTGACTGCCAGGACCCTCTGGAGATGCAGGCAGACTGAAATATAAGGGTTAACCTCCCAGGCATGATTTGGTGATTGCCAAGTATTGAAAATCCTCAGCCACTAGCTTTCCCATTTCAGGATCTCCTCTAGCTCTAACTTTGAGCCTGAACAATAATATCTTTACTATCCTATTCTACCCTGCCTCTCATCTCTGGAGTTCTGACTATACTTTAACAACTTACATAGGTGATTGTGCTCTGTTCATGTTCTCACATTCTTTTTTTTTTTTTTTTTTTTTGCTATATCTACTTAAGCCTAGATCTGGATCTTTGTGTTTTGGGCTTCAGTTTGCTAACTTGACCCAGATTGTAGCTGATTGCTTTACTTTGGTTTGGGATTGAAAAAAATTTCTACCAGAATTATAACCAGAAATTTTCCTGTCTGGGCATGGATGGGGATGATGAAAGGGGAAACTGAAATAAGTAGCACCTGCCATGATGACAGAATGTGGCTCAGGATACCTCAGAGTTTCTAGGCTATTTGATGAAATGTGGCTCAGGATACCTCAGAGTTTCTAGGCTATTTGATGATGGTGGGAACTATGGAGAGGTTGCTTCTGGAGGAAATAGGGAGCTGCATTCACTGCTCTGCTGACAATTGGACTGGATGGAGAGAAGTATATTGGGATGTAGCTGCAAGGTGGTAGAAAGCATGGTCTAGGCTTATGCTGTTGGCATCCTCTAAATTTTAGTAACTTGGGAAATCCTCATTCATCCCACCCCTCCAGTTACAGCTTTAACTTTGCATCTATTCCAACTCTTATTAATCTTATAATAAAAATTGATAAGAAAAGGCCTAAGTGCATTTTTTCATTACCATCCACAACCGGAAAAAGGTAGACAGAAAAGTGAACATTGGACTTGGATGAAGGAACTTGTGTCATTAAAGTAAATAAAGCTTTGATATAATTCCTTCCTATTGTGTATTAATCACACCTAAATTTGGCTTATCAGAAGCTCTGAAGCACTAATATGATTGTGAATCTTTGTGCCTGTATAATCTTAGTTCTAGAGGCTGAGACTAAATATTGGTAATACTATTTCAACAAGTCACAGAAATTTTAGAGACAATTTTATCTAAACAATATTTGAACAAGGATCCCTTCTATAAATGACTATGTAGCCCTTACTAAAGATCTTTAATAAAACAGAAGCCCCCCCTCTCCCAAGGAGGTCCATTCTCTTGTCTTTTGGATGCTAACTTGGTAATCCAATGTGTTATCTATACTTCATGGGTGTGGGTCATGAGAAAATTGTAAATTCTTGTTATCTATTCTTCCTCTCTAGTCACTGCTAAAAATTTTGAGTAGTATAAAGTAAAGGATAAACCCCTAGGTTCATCTGTTAGAAACTTCCTACTAGGTTGGCATTAACTCATTAAGGACTTTGGGTTGGGTTCTTCAACCAGTTCCTGAATCCATCTAACTCTACTGTTGGCCTAGCCCATATTTGTCCATCTTGCCCAGGAGATTAATGTGAGATTATGTGAATTGCCTTATTTAAATTTAGGTAAGCTCTACCTACAATGTTCCCCTGATCTACCAGTCTAATACTCTTATTTCCAAAAATAAATAAATAAATAAAGTTGGTCTGGAATGGCCTGTTCTTGATGAAGTCATGCTTCTTCTTTGGCATCATGTCTTTCCTTTCTGAGATATTCATTAACCATTCCTTTAATAATAGGATGTGATAGAGATGAGTACTCCCTTTACCAATGCAAGTCAGGACCTTCTCTAAAAGTAACAGTCTTAAAGAATTGCCTAGAGCACCAACAGGTTAAGTAACTTGCTGGATGTCACGTAATCAATATGTCATTGGATAGAAAGCTGGTCGTACAGCCAGGACTACATGGGTTCCTCTAATGATACATTCTAGAATTTTGCTAAGAATAAAATTCTAGCTTATTGTCCATATTTTTCAGACTCCACTCTTCTCACTTTTCTGGAAGTTATGACATTTGCCTCTTTCAATTCCTGTAGCCCTTCTCTCATTGGCCACAATTTTTCTGAGATTACTGACAGTGTCTCAAGAATAAATCCACACAGTTTTTTAATAATCTGTCTGGGCCTATGACTTGAACTCATTGAGGAGTTAGGTATTTTCCCCTTTTTATTTATATTAGGTTTCATGTAGGGGAGTTCTCTTATCTGCGAGAAATGGGACCTATTAGGGGAAGTATACATACCTGTGAGGATCCAATGACTATGAGTCACAGATAGGAGGCCAAAGCAAAGAAATCTATTAATGTGCTATGGTAGACTGTGTGCTGATAGAGCTTTTTAGGGTACAGATTTGGTATTTGTGACTTTTTAGTCAATTACTCTCTGTCCACCTGTTTCCTCAACTGTAAAATAAGGATAATGGCACCTAACTCCTGGAGTTGTTGTGAGGATCAAATGAGATAAAGTAGGTAAATCTCAGCCCAGTGCCTGACATAGTAGGCACTTAATAAATGCTTATTTCCTTTCTTCCTTCCTCTCTTCCTCCCTTTCTCCTCCAATCCTCTCCCTTCTTTCCCCCCTTACCTCCAGATACGCAACTTAGGATAGATAAATAAAGTATTTTGCATAAATTGGGGATAGAGAAAGCAGGGAATCATTCAAAGGAGAAAGAGAAGGTTTTTGGGGAAATGTTTGCCAAACATCTGGCAGGGTTTATTGTCATAATAGGAAAAAATTCCTTGTTCAAGGGCAAGAGACAAGGAGAAGTGATTAAAAACTTCAGCAATTGTTTAGAAGTCCATTTCATCTAAGACAGCAAGATTGAAGTAGCCATTTGAACAAGTCTTCAGGTATCTCTCACCCAAGAACAACAAATAGTGGTTACAAGAGTGGATGAGACCAATCACTTTACTATATCTTTGCATACTTTATTATATTTTATTTCTCCTTTAATAGTGGTTGGGGACTTTCCTCCATAAAGCCACCACATATCTGGGGGATTTTCACATCATTTGACCGTCAAGATATTGCAAAATGATTGTGATTCCCATTTTCCTACATACGACTCAGCCAATTTTGTTGCCACCTTTGAATAGGCCAAGGACTATTCTTGTTGGCAGAGAAATGGTTGGAGAACAAGTGTTTTATACATATACCTTTTTTTTATCATCCATCATAATCATCCATTCCCTCCACACCAAGCAGTAGCCCTACCTCTTCTGATCCTCTTCTTTTCCCCAATATAGCCTTAAAACTCCCTTTAAAATTGTATTTACTATTCCCCACCAGCTAATTATAAGCTCCAATGTTCCAGAGATTGTTCTTAGAGAGTGGTGACATACCTTTGTATTCATCTTCCACTTCCCTGCCTTTTCTTTCATTTTTGGTACATCTTTAAAACAATCCAAGATAGTTGGTGAGTTCCCTGCGCACCCACATTTGCTTTCTTTAAACAACTCCCCCTTTTTCCTCATCACTACAATTATTTTTCTTTGCAAAATGAATTTTAGTGTCATTTGACATGATCATAAATGGAGGAAACAGAGGTGCAGAAATTGAATGAATACCAAAGTGACCAGTCTCTATCCTTTTCCTCATTTGTTCTATTCAAACTCAAAGGATAAACATAGCATGGCATCTGGGAATGATTTGTTCCATTCTTAGAATCATCCTCTTACTTCTCTGATGCATCTTTCACATAGCTTCCTAAATAATATTCCTAAGAAATGACTCTGACTATAACATTCCCATGAACCTTCAGTGTCTCCCTTCTTTCTTAAAGATAAAGTAAAAACTCAGCCTGGTATTTAGGTCCCTATGAAATTTGCTTCTCAACATACCTTTCCAGATTGTTTTCATATTACGCTGTATGTTCCAGCTCAATTAGATAATTAGATAGTAATGTATCCTTCTTCCATATATTTGCACCAACTATCTGCTATACCTGATAAGCAGCATCTCAATTCCCTCTCAAATTTCTTAACTTTCATTCTTTGTTCAGCTTGGGGGTCAGGGAGTCACCTCCTCCATGGAGCTTTCCCTGATCTCCCAATTGTAAATACCCTTGTCTTCAAATTGTTATATATTTATTTATCTTTATATACATTACATTCTCTCAGTAGAATATAAGGTCCTTGAGGGCAGACATTATTTTTGTTTTTGTCTGTGTCCCTAGCTCCTAGCACAGTGTTTTATAGGTAGTAATTGCTCAATGAATGATTGTTGAATTGAACTGAATCCTCAAAGAAAAGGTGCTTTACAGTTCCATGTTTTGGTTAGTCAGCAGCTGACTTGTGAGAATAAAATACTAATTGACTTATTCCTGAGACATTTTCTGTTTCCCTTCCCAAAGACTGATGGTTCCCCTGACAATAGATTTCTCAAGTAAATGTGAACTCAGGCTTTCTAAAGCTTTCATAGTCAAGCCTAAATTCTCAGTGTCTTAAGTAAGATTTGAGAATGATTGAATTCTGACCATTCGGATAGTCTTAAACATCACTGCTGTGGCAAAATAGGAGAGTCATGACCATCCCATTATGGATGGAGAGTAACCAAAGACATTGGCTTTGGGGGAAAGGTTGTGTATTCCGCATGCTTACCGAATCATTGAAATCCGGATCACTTTTGGCCATGGCTACTTCTGTCCTTTGTTGACCATAGATAGGACTCATTGCTGTCCCTTATGCTCCCCCAAAGTCAATTCTTTGGCCTACATTATTTGCTATTTCTATCTCCACTTGTGTAACTTAATTCAGACGTGAGGGCTCACAGAAAAAAATTGGAGCTGGAAGGGACTTCAGATGTCATTTATTCTACTCCCCCACTGCCATTTTATAGCCCAGCAAATGCAAGCAAGTGGCCTAAAGTAAGAGTTAAGTAAGTGGCAAAGCCCAGGGTTGAACTAACATTGGTTTGATAACTTCAACTTCATTTTTCCTTCAACTGTACAATAATGTCTCCCAATGAAGAAGACAGGGAGAAATGTTGGGAATAGTGACTGCTATAACTGTTGGAAAATTTCTGTGCTCCATGTACCCGAAGGCTGAGTTGTATTTTTCAGGTATTGTGTGGACATTATTGTAGCTAAAACCCTGTCCAAGAGATCAGCCTGTGCTAGTACAAGGGAGAATTGGATTTTGTTTTGTATTTTGACTGACTTGTACCTTGTTATGCCAGTGAAAAGGTACTGTGCCTACTCCCTTTGATGACTGTATACATTTAGTTCCTGCTGACACAGGTATTCACAGTCAATAATTTTTCTACTACTTTCCTGTTTTGTTCAATTTGATGACAGAACACTTTTTCAATCGTGGTTGAATATTCCTGGAAGCAGCATTGACTTCCAGGTAATTGCTTTACCTTCAGGAAGATGAGACTGTCCACACATAAGCAATATTGACAACACAGATCAATGCCTTATTTAAAGGAACTTTTTAAACTGCTCTTGTTAGCCTGATAATTTGAGAGACCATGAATAAGTTCTTAATCTCTCTGATCATCAATTTCCTCATCTACAAAACGGGAATAATGAGACCTATAGTAAAATTATTGTTGTAAGACTCAAATGAAGTCATATAGTACTTTGGAACTTTAAAGTAGGGGTAGTGACATTGAAGGTCAAAATGTGCTTCAAAATGTCCTAGTGTGAACCAGATTTAAATGTAATTGGGAAACATTTAACAAAATAAGTAAAAAACAGTGGAATATAGATAATGGTATCATCTGATTTTTTAAAATCAATACATGACCTTCAGGAATCCTTACATAGAGTTTAGTGGCTCCCAGTTTATATTTTAGGTTGACACCACTACTTGAAAACACTATGTAAATGTCAGCAGTTGTACTAGTTTCCAATTTTTAAGATTCTCTTTGGAATGAGGCTGTCTTGATACCTTTGTCAAATGGTGCCCCTTTTGGCTTTGGTCAATTTTATTAATATTAATATAGAAACAAAGATAGCTGTGTGAAAAATACTAAAAACAAACAAACCAAAAACCCCAGCCCCACAGAGAAAAGACTGTAATACAGAGGAAAGATCATTGAAATGTCTTATTTCCTAGCATCTAATTTACATGTAATAGATATGAGGACTTTAATATTGAAAGCTGGGAGACCCTCATACTAAAGATTATTTGGAGGCTATGAGATGATTGTATGTTACCTAGTTTTCTGTATTCTCAAATTGAAAGATGTGACTTGAGATGCAGCCCCAAGATGAGATGCTGGGAGCTGTAATTTAATCATTTAATGATTTGTTGGATTGAATACTTCTGGTTGGTTCTCTCTAGCTTGAGGAATGTAGGTAAAGGAATAGTAGCCAAGATAACTCCAGACAATCTTTAAAGTGGCATGGGAAGGATAGTTGTCATGATAATAAATCAACTTTGAAACAGCAGTTTTTCTGAAATGTGCATGAATCCTCAAAAAATTCATAACAAAAATGTAATATGCTTTTCAGTGCTTTCTAGAATATTGTTTGATATTTTATTTGATTCTTCTGAGACTTGACTGGATAATTTGGAGTTATTCAAGGATTTTTTTTATTTTACTTTTTGAAGGTATTTTAAGACAGTAAAGCTAATAATGATACTGCAATGTATTTTATTTTATTTTTAAATTTTCATTTATTTTGTCACATTTTTAGTTCTGAGCTGTCTCTCCTACCTCCATCCCAATTCCCACTAGAGGAGGCAAAACATTTGTCACAGATATTTATGTGAAACCATGCAATACATACTTCCCCATATCAGTCCTTTCTCTGCGGGTAGATAGTATCTTCCTTCATGGTCCTTTATAGTTTATTTGAATATTTGTATTACTCATAATAACTTAGTCATTCACAGTTACTCTTTGAATAATATTGCTGTTACTGTATGAAACATTCTCCTTGTTCTGTTTGTTTCATTCTCCATTATTTCATTCAAGTCCTTCTGGGTTCTTTTAAAACCAACCTGCTCATCATTTCTTACAGCATAGAAGTATTCCATCACAATCATACACCACAACTTATTCAGCCATTCCCTAATTGATGGGAATCCCCTCAATTTCCAGTTCTTTGCCAATATGTTCTAGAGAGCTGCTACACATATTTTAGAACATATTGGTTCTTTTCCTTTTTTCTCTGATTACTTTGGGAAACAGACCTAATAATGGTATTGCCAGGTCAAAGGGTATATACACTGGGTCAAAGGATATTCTTTGGGCAAAATTTCAGGTTGGTCTTTAAAATGGTTGGATCAGTTAGCAGTTCTACCAATAGTGTATTAGTGTCCCAATTTTTCTACATACCCTCCAACACTGGTTATTTTTCTCTTCTATCATTTCTATCATTTGATAAGTATGAGATGGTATCTCAAAGTTGTTTTAATTTGCATTTCTCTAATCAATAATGATTAAAAGCATTTTTTATGTGACTGTATATAACTCTGATTTCTTCTTCCAAAAACTGCTTGCTCATATCCTTCGACCATTTATCAATTGGAAAATGGCTCAGATTCTAATAAATTTGACTAGCTTCTCTATATATTTGGGATATGAGGCCTTTATCCAAGAAACCATTTATAACTTCCCCCCCAATTTTCTGCTTTCTAATCTTGACTATATTGGTTTTATTTGTATAAAATCTTTTTAATTATATGTAATCAAAATTATCCACTTTACATCTAACAATGCTCTCTGTCTCTTGTTTATTCATAAATTCTTCTCTTATCCATAAAACTGATAGTTAATATGTTCCATATCCTTCTAATTTACTCACAATGTTGTTCAATCATTTTCGGTCATGTCTCACTCTTTGTGACCCCATTAAAGGTTTTCTTAGCAGAGATACTGGACTGGTTTGCCATTTCCTTCTCCAACTCATTTTACAGATGAGGAAATTGAGGCAAACAAATTTAAGTGACTTGCCCAGGCTCACACAATTAGTAAGTGTCTAAGGCCAGATTTGAATTCAGGAAGATAAGTCTTCCTGACTCCAGGCCCAGTGCTCTATACAATGTGCCATCTACCACAATGTATTTCAACATTACGTACAGGCTTTTTTTGTACTACTGGACTATTAATTTCTTTAAGTTGATTTAATTTGTATGGCAGGTGAATGTTATATTAGTCCATACTGTTATCTAATACTGAGTCTTTGCAAAACTGAATGATTCTATATAATTGAATCTGATTACCTGGAAAGGATGCTGAGATTTTTCTGTGCACTTACTACAGCACTAAAGGGAAAAATAACAAAAAACAAGCAAAACAAAGCAAAAACTACCAACTTGGTTGATTGGTTAAATATGAAGCCCATTGGTGTAGGGCTTAGGAATAATAGTTATGAGTAGTAAGAATTGACTAATCATATTAGGCTTACTCCTAGGACCCTGAGAATGGGTTGTAGCAATATGTCCACCCATTTTAGAAACTTATGATCTGCCAGCACAAGTATACCAGACCCTGACAAAGAGTGAAAAGTGAGAGAATTGTAGGAAGTAGTGAGAATATGGAAAATGCCCGATGTCCACATGATAGGAGTGCGCTATACCTTGAAATCTCAAGCCGGACTGACAACACAGAGGTAGGAGTCATGTCTTCTGCCATCTGTGTCTAGGAATCTCTCCATTCACACTGCCTTGTTGCTCATTGCAGCAAATATATTCTGGTAGAAAAATTAATTAACATCAATAATTGTCAGTGTTAGTATTTGAGAATGAATTTGAATTGTAATATCTGTTACAAAATCTCTTTCTGTTGTCATGGAATTTTCCAGACAGCCTGCTGGTTGACTGGTTCTATCTTATACTGTTTTTTACTACTTTCCTACTTTCATGAAGATAACTCAGAGGGACAAAATATTCTGAACATTATTTATTTATCTGTTTGTTTGTTTGTTTCTGTCTGTCTTATATCAGGTCTTCATGGATAGATTGCCTCAGGTCTGTTTGGGATTTAAAAAAAAAAAACAAAAACAAAAACAAACAGCCTTCTAGATCTCCTCCCAGAAAACTGGCATTTACTTTTGACTCTGTAAGGATTTTCTCCCTCATTTATCTATAGGTAAGCTTTGAGACAAAGGCAAGTTCAGGACAAAATGAACCTGCAATTAGACATTCCTGGGAAGTGTCTCCATTATTGGAGTTGCTATGTTTCACACCCATTTTTCACTTAAATAGACTAAATAGGGTATGAAAAAAGGGAAAATTGTGCATATGACCAAAGTAGATTGAGAAGTTTGTCTTTTTAGAAACCCTTCCATGATTTTTGATTTGTGGACTCTACTCAGGGCCTCTCTTTTCTTTTCCTCCCATTTTTTTTTCAAAGAATGACACTTGTTCACTTTTATGCTGCAGTGATATTTAATGGATGATCTAGTTTGTAGTAGGAGGAAAATGGAATTTAAAGTAAATGGAATTTAAAGAATCTAGGAATCCTTAACAAGAAAAGGCAATTTTATCCTTATTTCTCCTGGGGAAAACAAATATTCAGTACTTTGTACTACAAGAGAACATTTTACTAATAGTCATTGTAATTATGCATATTGAGTAATGAACTTGTTAAACAAGCCTTGATAGACTTCCCTAAAACTGCACTGAATTAGATTGGGATATAATAACTCCAAAATAACAGCATCTCATAATTGAAAAGGTACCTCAGATATCATCTAGTCCAATAGGTACCTGAATAGTTCTCAGTGGAAATTTCAAAAGCTTCCCCAGCAGACCTTCCCCTCAGAACTATTTGTGAAATGGAACCTACTGTCACATCAGGCTCAAAATCACAAAATTTGAGATTTGGATTGGGCCTTCAGTGTCCATTTAGTTTAATCCATATACAAAAGGAATCTTTGTTATTACAAATGTTTAGCCCGCCCATTCTACTTTTGCACAGCTAGGTTTGTTAAGAAGTCTTTCCTTATGTTGAGTCAAAATTTCCCTTGCTGCAGATTGTACTCGCTTTTCCATGGTTCTGCCATTTGAGGCTGAGCAGGACAGTTCTAAGCTCTCTCCCAGTCAACAGCTACTATTTCGTTATACCATTGGCAGAACCATCTTTATACTAAAAGAAATTGGAGTAGTAATCCACGTGGGAAAAGCAAATAAAGAATTCACATTGCACATATTATGACATATAGTTGAGTGGAGGAGCCCATTTAATTAATTCATTGTTTCAGGTCTCTCGGACAGGCAGGAGAGATGGGCAAAGACCAGAATTTAATAAGTGGAGGCCGGGAAGACTCATTTAAGGAAGAAATGGTATAGTGTTCTCAATAATCTCAAACTGCTCCCTCCTGACAAAGCCCCCGTTTTCTTCTTCAATTTTAAGGAATGGTTCGAGTCTATAAATGTGAATTAAACCTGAGGGAGACACAAAAGTGAGATAACACTGGGATTGCTTCCTTCATGAAGCTTATCAAGATAAAGAGATTCCCTAATTTGGCCATACAGATTTTCAGTGTTGACTCAGCAGAACTCTCTAGCGGAAGAGTCCCTAGAGGTTCAGACACATTTGGCCTTCACTTATTCATATACGCTACCTCTTGAATATTCAGGGTCATTCACAGGGATTACCTCAAATTACAGACGAGTTACAAAGTGTACAAATCAAGTTATCAGTTCATTGCATTTCCATTTAAATAGCTAGAAGGCAGTATTCATCTGTGAAGTAAAAAACAGAGTAAGTTATTATTTTTTTAAATGTCTGATACCCTGACAAATACAGTTACTGGACAATAGAAAATCGTGTAGCTCCATTCTCCCCTGTGAGATGAATGAAAGTACTAGCAGCGTAACTAGAGAGAAACTCTCCTACTTCCACACCATGGTACCAGCTTGACTTCTTTCTGTGACAACTGTTAGAAGTACTGTTCAGGCATACTAGGCTGCTGAATGGTATTTATTTTGTCCCATTCTTTCTCCTTCCGCACTTGTGTCTCTCAGCTACCCTGACCTCCTTCAAGATGTACCATTATTATAAAACTTACCTCCTCCCCAGCACATTCTTTTACCTCTGAGGTCATTTTCCATCTTCTCTGTATATATGATCTATGTACTCTGCTCTTTGCTTGTTATCTCCCATTAGTGCTTACCATAGTGTCTGACAGGTAGCAAGTCCTTAATACATGTTTGTTGCCTGAATGACAAATTTTCAATGCTCCAGGAAGGCCTATAAGACTATGAGTTGGAAAAAAAAAAGGGTGGAACCAATATGTCTTGGTAAAGTAAATTCTTCATAGACACCTCTCATACCAATGAAAACATAGGTCTAGTTTAAAAAAAATTGAATACCTCTCAAAAGTGGGACATGCTATTTTAATAATAGGCTATTTTAGAAATAAGTTAGCTTCCCATTATCAAGGGCCTTCCAGAGGAGAGATGAAATGACTACTTTCAGGGATGTTGAGGTTCCTTCTCAGAATTATGTGATTCCTGAGATCTATTTCAACTCAGATTCTATTTCCAAGGAACAGCAGTGATGTGCTCACAAACCTGTTGCTGCTGAGCTATTCAGACAATAATAGGAACAAAAAGATAGAGTGGTGATGTGACAAAATGAGAAAGTGAAGGTAAACCACACAGACTCATTTGGTCAAATGGATATTTCTTATTTATTTGGTATGTAATTATTGTTATTGTATTTAATTAGACATTATGGGACCAATAAAGCTGTAACCGCTTATGCCAATTAGTGGATTAAGACCAAGAATTCAAGTCTTGATGAAGAAGCAAAATTAGCAGCTAGAAACTACGTATTTAAAATACTGTTAGAGAGGAGAATAGTGTTAAATTTTCTATACTAAGACTGCAGTTCCATACTGAAAGGATTGAGTAGTCCAAGCCAGGCCTGTAGATAGAAGAAGCCTGGCTCACAAGGGCATGCCCTTCCCTTCTTTCTATGCCCCTTGAAGGCCACTTGAAGACTAGAAGAGAACAAATTGAGACTTTCTATGCATATATAAATATACATGTGCATGTCACACACACACACACACACACACACACACACACACACACACACACACATGCTGTTGCTTGAATATAGTATTCCATTTCCCAAATCTAATTCTGGTTCTTTTACTTGGCTGTTACCCATGCCTAGAATTATCTGCCTCATTTGCCTCAGTTTCCCTGAATTCCTTCAAAATTTAACTCAAATCCCATCTTCTGTAGGAGGACTTTTCTGGTTCCTCTCACTTCTATTGCCTTTTCTTCTCAGATTATTTTCCATTGACCTCAACATCCCTGAAAGTGGTCATTCAGTCTCTCCTCTGGAAGACTGTTGGTGATGAGAAACTGATTTACTTCTAAGATAGCATATTATTAAAATAGCAGATCCTACTTTTGAAAGGTATTCAATTCTTTTTTTTTTTTTTAAACAGACCTGTGTTTTCATTGGTATGAGGAGTATCTATGAAGAATCTACTTTACCAGGATATATTGCTCAATTGTTTTGGCAACTCATGGTGGTATAGACTTGCCTGGGGCGTTGAGAATGTGTCATTCAGTCAGCAAACATATAATAAGGGCTTGCTACATGCCAGGCACTATGTTAAGTACTAGGGATACAAAGAAAGACAGAATCACTGTCTCTGCCATTCTAATGGCAGATAACATTTAAAGAGCTAAGAACATAGATCATACATACAGAGGAGATGGAAAGCGACCTTGGAGGTAAAGGCATGGGGTGGGGGAGGGGGAAAGATGTGTAGTAGAAGGTGGTATCTGAGGTGCCAGATGGAAGTCAGAGTGACTGAGAGACACTTGGGAGGAGAGAGAAAATTCTAGGCATGGGAGACAACCAGTGCAAAGGCACAGAGTCAAGAGAGAGAAATTAAGTTTGAGGAACAGAAAGAAGGTCAGTGTAGCTGTATCAAGAATATTTGGAGGGAATAAGACAGAAAGAAGACTAGAAAGCTAGAAAAGGCCTTCAAGGTTTTGAATGGCTTTAAATGAAGGACAATTTTATATTTGATTTTGGAGGTGATAGAGAGGCAGTGGAACAGTGAGTAGGGGAGTGACAGGATCAGACTCGCTTCTGTGTGTTAGAGGTTAGACTTGAACCCAAGTCTTCTTAGCTCTTAGGCCGGCTCTCTATCCATTGGTCTATCCTGTTTTCCATCTCTAATGGTCAGGCAGCCAAAATCTTCATCTATGCAACTTCTGCCTGTTTGGTTCTAAATTTGGCGAGTTAATGGTCACAAGCAAAATAAATATCTTGAATAACTCATCTTGAAATGTTTGAAGACAGTGATCACCTTATCTCCTAGATAATTTCTTCTTTAGATTAACAGCCACAATTCCAGCAACTGGTCCCTTTATGGTGTGACTCCTAGCTCCCTCATTATACTTATTTCTCTCTTGTGAATGTACTCCAGTTTACCAATGTGTTTAAAATGTGACATGCAGAATCAAACACAGTATTCCAGATCTTGTCTGACCAGAACAGAAAATGGTGGGGCAATGACTTTCCTGATTCCAGACATTGTTAATGAAGCCCAAGATCACTTTAGAGTATTGTAGTATTACAGACTAGATAGAGAGCTGGCCTTGGAGTCAGGAAGACCTGGGTTCTGATCCCACCTCTAAGAGCCTTGCTTGGTGACCCTGGGCAAAACATTTTAAATTTCTAGGGTGCCAGGTAACTCTCTAAGACTAAAAGTTGAAGAACTGATGCTAATTTGAATTGGTTGGAGGAATTTCCTTCCAGGCAATCACTTATGCTATTTTAAATAAGTCTGGTCTAGAAGATGACAGTAGCTTTTTTTTTTTTTTCTGGCCAAGTCACACTGTTGACTCATTGAGTCTACCTTCTACTAAAATCTTCAGGTCATTTTCATGTGAACTTCTGTACAGAGGATATCTCATTCAGTCAATGGGAAGTGGAAAGGGGATACCATGATAATTGTTTTCAAGACTTTAAAGGATTGTCATGTAAAAGAGGGATCGACTTGTTCTATATGACCCAGAACAAGCATCACAGAGGAATGCTACAGAGAAGCTGATGTAGGCAATTAGATTATAGAAAAGTACAATGGACTGCCTGAAGAAGAAGTAAGTTCTCCTGCACTATAAGCTCTCAAGGAGCCTTGATGACCACTTGGGGAGAGGATATTTGTTCTAGTACTAGTATAGGATGGATGCTATGGCCTCTGTAAAGTCCCTTTCAATTCTAGAGGAATGGGTGATGATGAATAGTGTTGTATAGCTAAAGGATATGTGGGGGAATAGAATGAGGTAAGGTGGATGGGTAGAGATATTGGAACACTTTGAATGCCAGACAAATGAACTTGAACTTTGCATGACAGGCAGCAGAGATCCACTAAAGAGTTTTTGGCAGAGGAATGTCAGGTTCAAATGAAGGAGATAATTATTGCAGTAGTGGAATGTATGGAGATGGTTCCAATGCATGGTAATGTGGGTTTGTACTGGAGTGGTGACAGTGGCAGTAGAGAGGAAACACATGAGAGATCACACAAAGGTTTTATTGGTAGCACTTAAGAAGTGATTGAATATGAGAAATAAAGATGATGAAACAGTCCAAGGTAGTAAATGATTCTGCCATTGTTAGAATTAGTGAATATGGAAAGATGGCACCTTTGAAGGGGGTACACATAAGCATGAAGATACACAAAAGGGGGACAGATAGGAACAAGGGCAGAGGAAAATGCTTTAATCTTCTTAAATGGGTAAATGCCATGTAAAGGAGTAGACTTTATGCTTCATTTTATAAAGGGTAAAGGGCCCTTTTCCCACTGGTGAGCTCTTCCCAGTGCATCATTTTGGTGAGGAGACCAGGGCAGCAACTTTCATTCACTTCTGGGCTGTGCTTTTGATTTTACAGACTTCAATACCACTAAATAAGTGCCTTCTTACCCCGCATTGTTTGGCATTTTGTCTTACCCTAATAGAACGTAAACACCTTTTTGGCCCTGATTGGGTTTTGTTGTTGTTTGTTTATTCGTTTTATTTTGTTTTGTTCTTTTTGCTTGATTTGTATCTCCAGCACTTAGAACAGTGAATGGCACATAGTAAGTGTTTAATAAATTTTTGTCGACTCTATTCTAACATTCAGTGCTAGCCCAGCATATGTGGCCATGCAACTGGGCAGCCAGATGGTACAGTGGCTAAGTCTGATATGAGCAAGACTTGAGTTCAAATTTGGCTTCAGATGTTTCCAAGCTATGTGACCCTGGGCAAGTAGTTTAACCTTTGTCTGCCTCAGTTTCCTCAACTGTAATTTTCAAAGGCTTCAAAGGTCGTTGTTATGAATTTGCCTTTTAAATGTCTGAAATTATTAGTAAATAACTTTTAAGAGTTGGTGAATCATTTCCATCTAATTTATTGTCCCTCTTCTATTTCATCTAAAAAGAGGCATTTTAAAAAGTTTGCCGCACTCAAAAAAAGGAAGATGTAACAGGCTTGGCACAGCCAATAATAGTTTTAGAAAAGTGAATACTCTTTTAGATTCCTTAAGACATGAGTGTCACCTAATGTGAGCAACCAACCAGCTTGTCAGCAAAATGATATAAACAAGGGAACTAAGCTATTAAAAAATTGTCCTGGGATGCTGGAGGCTTTCAGATGAACTTTTTTTCTCTTATTAACCTAAATAAAGGGAAAACTGAAGATTCCTTAGGTTGATCAGAATTCTATAGTAATCCCCATCTCAAGACAAGAGAATCCAAATTTACTTTTCAAAAGTGGTAATAAAGCAGTGATTTTTACAAAATAATTTATTCTTTATGTACTTAGAATGTTACCATTAAGCCCCAATGCATTCATGTTATTACTTTTCTTTTATTGCTTTTCAATAAATGATAGCATTATTTCCATTCCTCCTATCGTCCTAATTTTTTCTTACCAGTATCAGACAAGTTTCACTTACCTCCTCTGCTGTTTTATCAAGAAATACAGTGCTTGGAATGGGAACAGAACGCTGGGCCAAATTCTTTCCCCACAGCACTGTTCTTAAGGCCCCTATTCCCTGTTGTGACGATAATTCTCACTTCAGGATATGTCCTGTGATTCTGGTTGTTTTGAAGCAAGCCATCAGTTTAATTTATCATAAAATCTTAGACTCTGAGTTGGGAGGGACACTAGAGGCCTTCTAGTTCAATGTTTCATTCAAGGCAAGTATCCCTTTTACCAAAGACCTGACAGATAATTACCTAGCTTGTTTGAACACTCTGGATTATACCACATCCCCTTCTCAGTCGGCATTCCACACCACTGTTAGAAAAGTTATCCCTCTATTGAGCAGAAATCAGTCTCCCTATTACATCCACCCATTTGTAAGACTTGTATATTTTGTAAGATTCCTTTAACTTAGACTCAATGTCTTTATTTTATCTTTCTTTCTAAGCAAATAATTCTAGTTTAAATTTATTTCATGATCAAAACCACAAAGGGGTATGAATAAAGATTCTAATGGATTGAAATCCTTGTAATTCTTGTCTTGTAAAATTTGCTCCCAGAGAAAAACATCATTGCTGACAGCCAGTTACTGTTGCTGAAATATCAGTTTCTAGGCTTCTTGTTGTATATGGAACTAAGTTGTAAATCAGAGCAGGCATTACATTCATGACACTATATTAGGCCCCAGGCACCAAGTAATGAAACTGAAAAGAGTCTTTGACCTCAAGAAACTTACATATAGATGGTGGTGTTCAAGCTATAAAAATCTCATGTTTCACACCTACCCAGCTAACTTCTGCCCCTGGTTCAAACTCCTGAGTGGTTAAATTAGAATTTTATAGCTGAAAGAAACTTTAGAGGTCACTGAGTCCATTTTTATAGCCAAAATAGGAGTAAGAGACTTGAGACCCCGAATCTGTCAAGTTTGGGATCTTAGAAATGTTTTTGCAAACATAACAATTCTTGTGATTGTTGTCAACTGTGCAAATAGTGCATATTTCTAGTGAACTGTTCATATCATTAGACCCCAAAGGGACTCAGATGAGGAACTAAGGAAACCTCATGATGTGCTAATGTAAGAGGCCATGGTGGGAGGTTCTCGAGAGGACATGGTGAGTCTATCTCAAAGGAGGACTTTTGCTTTCAAGCTTTCAGGGATCCAAGCTGGAAATATCACTCTGAAGATGTGTCCTTTTGTCCTGACAGATGGCAAGAAGGAGATGAGTAGTGTCCTTTGGGCATTCACTTTTGCTGACTAAGATTCTCAAATAATAATTATGCTACCTTGTAAGAAGATGCAGAGAAAGTTGATGGCCATGTTCCCTAGGTCAATTGGTTGAGGTATCCAATGTCAGACTCACCTAGCTGGATATCAAGATTTGTAACCTAGATAACAATGGGAATGTGGTGAGATGTTGGTGTCTATGGAGTTCTTGCATTAGTAATTTGGGAGAGGCAGTCCAGGCAATTAAGACAGCAAGGCCCTAAGGTAGAAGTTTCTTCAGGGTAGCAATGGCCTTGGCAAGACTGTGGAGAAAATGGCTGGGGCATGCTACACTTGGTGCCATTGGAATTGAATTTAAATTTTCGCTTTTTCACTTAGTACCTGTGGGACCTTGGACAAGTCATTTAATCTCTCTGAGTTTCTCTATAAATGAGGAGTTTGGACAAGATAACTTCTAAGTTCCTTCCACTTAAAAAACTATGATTCTATGATAAATTGAACCCCCTTAACCTATCTTTTCCCACAAGTACTGTTACCAACCAGGTTTCCTCTATAATATATTTACACCTACAGGTAAAACTCCACAATTATTCCATTACATTTTGTCTTATTGGTTCCAGTACCCCATTCTAGTCAGTTTGGATCATTTTGGATCTTGCTTCTTGTTATCTAGTATCTTTGCTTTCTTTCCCCTTTTTGTGACATCTGAAAATTTGATCAATAAATTAGCAAACATACATGAAGTGACTAATACATGCTAAGCTTTAAGGATACAGAGACAAAAGTGAAACAGTTCCTGCCTTCAAAGGGCTTACATTCTAATGTGGAAGACAATATGTATATAAATCCCAATATACCAAATATGGTCAAAATAAATGCATGGTAGTTTGGGACAGAAGATTGAGTAGCAAGAGAATGAAGACAAGTTCCACATAGAAATGGATGCAGGGGATTGTAGAAGATAGAGATCTAAGGATGAAGTACATTTCAAACATGTGAGACAGCCTGAAAGCAAAGCTCTAGAGCCAGGAGATGGAGAGTTGTTGGGAAGAAGTCTAATTTGGTCTAAATTGTAGTGTGTGTGAAGAAAATGAGTCTGGAAAAATAGTTTAGGGCCAAGTTGTGAAGGATTTTAGGTTCCAAACAGAGATTTTAAGTAGCCACTAGAGTTTATTGATTACGGTGGTTAGGGTGGGAGATGTGACATGGTAAGATCTCTGTGCTAGGAATATCACTTTAGTAGCTGAATGGAGTATGGGAGAGAGAGAGGAGAGACATGGGATAGAGAGATCAATTAGTAGCTATTGCAGTATTACAGGCTAGATATGTGATAAGGGCTTAAACTATAGTAGTCACCATGTAACTAGTAAGAAGAGGTTGGATATGAGGCATGTTTTGATAAGGCTTAGAGTATGCCTTTTGGGGAAAATAAGAGTTTTCCAAGAATGCTCAGACCTCTACTTGAATCCTATTCAAATCATTCATTTGCTTGTAAACTCAGTGAAAATTATATGTTAATATTGATGTTAACTATGGATGTATGTGAGTGTTGCTAAAAGATCATATCTTTCCAAAGTCAATTATAAGTATTTTGAATTAGCTGTACATAGGTAAATGATTGGCTTAACAGAAAAACAGAAAAAAAAAGAGTACACAGGCTGTGAGGGTCTCCAGCTCAAATGAAAAATACATGGCTTAGTTGGGTCACATTGCACCTCTCATACAGCACCTCCAAAAAACCCAAATAAACCCAAAACCCTGAAGCAACTTCCTTTATTGTGAAACCCAAAATCAGGGCTGGGGGAACCTGCATTCTCAAGGTTACGTGTGGCCCTCTAGGTCCTCAAGTGCGGCCCTTTGACTGAATTCAAACTTCACAGAACAAATCCCCTTAATAAAAGGATTTGTTTTGTTAAACTTGGACTCAGTGAAAAAACCACACCCAAGGACATAGAAGGCCACACGTGGCCTTCCCCACTCCTGCCCAAAACCTTTATTTGTATGTGATTTTAATAGGTTATTGCTGAGTTGTATTTGGAAAGAACATTTTTTTTTCTCTTTGTGTTCTCTATGTTGAGTTTAATCTAGCTCTTCAAATGTCATTGACTCTGAAGTCAGTGACCTTGAATTCAAAATTTGCTTTCAAAACTTGTGGTTTAAAAAAAGAAACTTATGGTTTTCTATCTCCTGGTGCAAGTCATTTAATCTTTCTGGGCTTTGGTTTCCTCATTAATAAAATGGTGGTGGGGGGAGGTTGAGGAGTTTGGACTAAATGACAATTAAGGCCTCTCCCTCTTTAGAGCTATGATTCACTGTACATGAAGGAGTTGGGCTAACTGGCTTCGGTGACCCCTTCTGTCCCTAGGTCTGGGATCCTACAGTCTTAAGGGAGCATCACAAGTTTTTCCTTACAAATTCTCTTGCAGTTAAATAGCAATTGAGAAATAAAATGGAAAACAATAACAATATAACCTTTATTATGAAAAAAATGATTTGTCTTTTGTAATAAATCTTCAAAAAACGTTAGTCCTTCTATGATTATATTAATAAAAATTACATTCAAAAAATACATTACCATCTGCTTTGCTACTGACTCTAAGTACTATGAGGACTTTTCGACCTTACTAGCAACGGGGTGGCAAGGTTGATTTGAGTGATAGGCCTGAAGTCAGGAAGACCTGAGTTCAAATGTGACCTTGGACACTTAACTAGCTCTGTGACCCTGGGCTTAACCCTTTTTCCCTCAGTTTCATAATCTGTAAAATGAGCTGAAGAAGGAAATGGCAAACCACTTTAGTATCTTTGCCAAGAAAATCCCAAAATGGGGTCATGAAGAGTCAAACATGAGTGAATAACAACAAAAGCAGCTGACACCTCCTGCATCTCTCCCTTACTAGAATGTGAACTCCTTAAGAACAGGAGCTGTCTCCCTCAATCTGTCAATCAACTAATATTTATTAAGCATTCTTCCTACTGGCCAGCTCCTGTATTCAGCCTTGGAGGTAGAAAAAAAGGCAAAAGCACTGTCTCTGGCTTCAAGAAGTGCATGTGCTAACGGAAGAGATATGTAAATATATATGCATATGTATACGTATTCATATATACTTACATGTGATATATGTGGATATATACACATGTGTATCAGATATACAGAGTAGATGGAAGGTCATCTCAGAAGGCAAATATCAGTAGCAGGTGAGAGTTAAAAATACTTCTAAAAAGACTTCTTTCAGATGGTGGGATTTGAGTCAAATTTTAAAGGAAATAAGGGAAGTTAAGAGGTGGAGGAGAAGGGGAGAAAATTTAAGAATGGGGAACAGCCAGTTCAAAGGCATGGAGTTAGGTGAAGGAATGTTATGTGTATTAAGCAGGCCACCTGAGCAGGATTGCAGAGTGCCTGGAAGGGAGGAAAATACTGTCTTGCTTTTTATTTTCTGTGTGTATCCTCAGCACTTAGCACAGTACATTGCAGATACATAGTGTTTAATAAAAATGTTTTGGAATTCATTCATTTTTTTAGTTTATAAACACGTAAAGATTGGAAATGATGTCCTAAGTTTTGTACTGAAATTTCATTGTTGGTAATAAAGAAATCATGACTCTTTTTCAATGCATTAGCAGGGAAGAGTGAACTATCTTTGCATGGTGGAGTTGGGGGAGCAGATAATCTCTGGATGCAGGAGTTGTACTAACCATCCAAGGACCAGCAGAATAAATACTGGGGACTTGCCAGTTCTTCCGGCCTTCTGGCTTAGAGAATTAGGTGGAGAAAAGTAAAATGTCTTTCCCTTTTCCCCTCCTATTGCCTATGTGGCAACTTAGATTTCTATACCTATCTGATTATGTTATTCCCTCCTTGAGCCAAACCTGATGAGAGTAAAGTTCAAACAATGCTCATCTCCCTCCCTTCTTTCCCTCTATTGTAATATGTCTTTGTGCCTCTTCATGTTACGTAATTTACCTTTTTCTGCTTCCTCTTTTCCTCTTCACCCATTACAATTCCTTTTTACCACTTCATTAGGTTTTTTATCATCACATCAAAGTCAACTTAAATGTGCCTCCTCTGTCTACGTATATTGCTTCTAATTGTCATAATGAAGATACAGTTCTCAAGAGTTATAATTACCACCTTCCTGTGTAAGGACGTAAACAGTTTGCCCTTATTGAAAAACATGTTTTGTTTTGTTTTTTCCTTTCCTGTTTACCTTTTTATACCTCTCTTCCTTGTATTTGAAGATCAAATTATCTGTTGAGCTGTGGTCTTTTCATCAGGAAAATCTGTAAGTCTTCTATTCTGTTGGATGTCCATCTCCTCCCCCAAAAGATTATGCTCAATTTCTCTGGGTAGTTGATCTTTGATTGTAATCCAAGCTCCTTTGCTTTATAGAATATCATATTCTAAGCCCTCCAATCTTTTAATGTAGAAGCTGCAAGGTCCTGGCTGTGGTTATACAATATTTGAATTGTTTCTTTCTGGCTGCTTGCAGGATTTTCTCCTTGATCTGATAATTCTGGAGTTTGGCTACAATATTCCTTGGTGTGTTCAATTTGGGATCTCTTTCAGGAGGTGATTGATTGGTGAATTCTTTCGATGACTATTTTACCCTCTGGTTCTAGGGCCTCAGGGCAGTTTTCCTTGATGATTTCCTGAAAGATGATGTCCAGGCTATTTTTTTCATCATGGCTTTCAGGTAGACCAATAATTCTTAAGTTACCTCTCTTGGATCTGTTTTCCAAGTCAGTTGTTTTTCCAATAAGGTATTTTACATTTTTTTCTATTTTTTCATTCTTTTGATTTTGTTTGATTGATTCTTGATGTCTCATAGAGTCATTAGCTTCCAATTGCTCAATTCTAATTTTTAATGAATTGTTTTCTTCAGTTTGTTTTTGTGCCTCCTTTTCCATTTGGCCAATTCTACTTTTTAAGGAGTTGTTTTCTTCACTGTAATTTTTTTTTCATTTTATCAACTGTATTTTTGAAAGAATTGTTCAATTTTTCTACCTCTCTTATTTGACTTTTAAAATCCTTCTTGAGCTCTTTCAAGAAGGTTTTGAGCTTGAGACCAGTTCATATTCCCATTTGAGATTTCAGATGTGGGCATATTGACAATGTTGTCCTCTCCTGAATTTGTGTGTTGAT